>NC_089807.1:41820391-41857891 GCF_029633855.1 Hoplias malabaricus
TGTTGCTATCAGTGTGTGAAGAGTGGGAGAAGAGGGTTGCATTGACAATCCAACACAATGGGCAGCACTTTGAACACATTTTATAAATGGTCAGAAACTTGTAAATAACTCATGAAAGAATAAAGTTACGTTAAACCCAAGCACACCATAGTTTTTCTTGTGAAATTCCCAATAAGTTTGATGTGTGACATGACCCTCTTCCCATTGAAAAAACAAAAGTTGGATCCAAAATTGTCGACTTTAAAATGGCCGCCACGGTCACCACCCATCTTGAAAAGTTTCCCCCCCTCCCATATACTAATGTACCACAAACAGGAAGTTAATATCACCAACCATTCCCATTTTATTAAGGTGTATCCATATAAATGACCCACCCTCTAGATTATTAAAACCGTTGATACATGTTCTAATTATTCATGTGTGATGCTTTAAAGTACAGACTGGACAATCACATTTTCTTGTACAGAAAATAAGTGTCAGTACTCCCTTCAACACTATAATAAAATGATTGTATCACTGTCATGTGTCTAATATATTTTTATTAATGCTTAAAAATAATATCAGAAGTCGAAGATGATCTGTAAAACATTTAAAACTAAAATAAAAATAAAAGACAGGTGTAGTATTATATAATAAAAGTCTGCATGGTCCATTGGAGTTTAAAAGTAGGGGAAAAATTGGAAACACATAACCTTGAACTATCCCCAGTGGAAGAGCTAATATGTATCTAAGAAATGTGTGTGTGTGTGTGTTGCAGGTGTCTTATGTGAAGGCCATAGACATCTGGATGGCGGTGTGTTTGCTGTTCGTTTTCTCTGCGCTGCTGGAGTACGCGGCCGTGAACTTCGTCTCCAGGCAGCACAAGGAGCTGCTGAGATTCCACAGAAGGAGGAAGAAGTCCACCAAGGTACGGCCTTCGCTGTGGAGAGTAACTTACCAAGATCCAGCTGATGCGGTGCATTAAAACTCAGTGGAAAGTTTCTTAAACAAGTCGAGACGAGATGGATTCAGACTGATGAGTAAAACACACAGACGGTCCAAGCGTGCCTTTAAACATTCTCACACGCTGTGGAGGGGTCGAACGCTGTGGTACAGTGGGGTGGGAGGAGGGGGTTCTACGGCAACATGAAAGGGCAGGGGATTCTAGAACCATGTGTATTTGGGAGCTCTATCTAGAACAGTGTAAATTTAGAGAAGGTTTGGGAAGGACTCACTCATTACCTCATTCACTACTCACGACCAGGGAGTGAGCATGGAGTGACCAAGAGACTTTTCAAACATCAACATCTGCTTTATTAATATGCAGCAGCCTCTTCTTTCCAGCACCTAAACAAACAGTAATTATTCATTTACTAAACTGTTTACATATCAGTGGTGGGAACAAAACAGTTCCCCTGGTTGTTTTGCTGTTTATTATTCAAGGGTTATTCTCAGAAACAAAGGGTAAGAGTCCACTCTCTCAGCTCCACTGACCACACTTTGTATTCCTACAATTTCAGACTACATCTGTAGTGCACCTGTTGCTCTGCATACTTTGTTTGTCCCCTTTGACCCTGATTTTCAGCGCTCAGGACCCCCACAGAGCAGGTGTGATGTGGTGGTGGATCATTCTCAGCGCTGCAGTGACACTGACGTGGTGGTGGTGTGTTAGTGTGTGTTGTGCTGGTGTAGAGTGGATCAGACACAGCAGTGCTGCTGGAGTTTTTAAACCCTGTGTCCACTCTCTGTCCACTCTGTAAGACACTCCTCCCTCATTGGTCCACCTTGTAGATGTAGAGTCAGAGACAGTAGCTCATCTGTCGCTGCACAGTGTGTGTCGCTCGTCCTCTAGTCCTTCATCAGTGACACAGGATGCTGTCGGCTGGATGTTTTTGGTCGGTGGACTCTTCTCAGTCCAGACACTGAGGGGTTTAAAAACTCCAGCAGCACTGCTGTGTCTGATCCACTCTACACCAGCACAACACACACTAACACACCACCACCACGTCAATGTCACTGCAGCGCTGAGAATGATCCACCACCACATCACACCTGCTCTGTGGGGGTCCTGAGCGCTGAGGAACAGGGGGAGAGGGGTCAAAGAAAGTATGCAGAGCGACAGGTGGACTGCAGTCTGTAATTGTAGAAGTACAGAGTGCTCCAGTGTAGACAACACGTGGGATATTATTCAGATTCCATATAAAAGAAAAAAAAAAAAAAACAGAAAATAAAAGTAAATATAAATAACCCAAACAGGGAAGGCTGAGGACATTCAGTTCCCATCATTAAGAATTAGCCTTCATCCTTCCATCTCCCAGAAGTGTTGATGGTTACAGTAAATCCTAAACAAAGGCGGCCACCCAGCTGGGGTCCGGCCCAGAGCAATGCTCTGTTCAAAATTGGACTTGACAGAGATTGAAATGGATTAGTGGCGCTGATTTGGAGATTAATGGAGTTTTTCGCCTTTTGGACTCTGGCAGAATGAAGTCTGAGAGCTCTTATTAAACGCAGTTAGCTCGGCTGATTGAACGGGCCTCGTGTTTGCGGGAAGCCTCTGCGCACATGACTCACTGTCTGAGTTTGTTTCATCCAAGCGTCGCTGCTTCGCTAATCATGAAAGCTAACGAGGCCCAGGTTGCATAATGTGAACAAGCTTATGCTAACTAGATGCTGCTATTTTAGTTTGCGGCATTGTCTGCGGTGAATGATTGCTTTAACTCATTTAAACAAATAAGAATGGATTGTGAAAGTGGGCTGATTACTGCTTTACAACATATTACAAACACTGGCCACTTTACTAGAAACACCTCTCTTTTAGCTCTACATTTCCAGTGGATAGTTAGCGACTGTGACGGTTTGTGTATTTTTGTTAGCTATTTTCTAGCCTAGAGATGTCTCAGACGGTCAATTATTTTGTTGAATGGTTTATGATTTGACGCGTGACATAAGACTTACCCTCATTCTTAGGCTAGTTTTCGGTTTGAACAGAATAGGCAGCTACCACAATTGCAAACTTAGCTAATCATTGTGTGAACTTGCAGCGCTACTTTTGGATCAATAAAGTGTTATTTTAAAGTTGTCAGCTCACGTAGCTGAAGCCTTGTTTAGTTAATGTTCATTGAATCTTAAGTTGGATTAGCTGAATCAAACAAAGCTAACATTATTGAAACATGCTAACGGTTAGCAAGCTATTCCTTTTAAAGCAATGCTAGGTTGTATTTCTACCTTAAAATTACAGATTCTAAATAATTGTGACGCTCCACTAATCTGTAACAGGGAGGATAAAGCTTCTGACGTAACTTTTGGAGGTTCCACCTCTATCCCTCCCCCTTTCCCCTTCATTTCAGTACAGTGTTGTAAAAGTGAATTAAACTCTTCAACTGTAGGTGGAGCCGAAATTCAAAAATACAAAATTTTAGCTCAGTTTCTGATCACAGAGCTGCTATTCGCTGGCTATTATTTGGGTTGTGGCTACTACTGACCTAGAAGAGATTCAGATGAATGTAAAAACCCCAGCAAAACACACAAACACACCACATAACAGCACCATACCTCAAATCTACACCTGGTCAGTAGTAGTCATGTGGACTCAAAATGGCCAGGGATGAATACCCACATAGTTGGTGTTTCTAATAAAATGGCCAGTGAAGGGATGTGCAATTTGGGGTTCGTAAGAGAATAGAGCCTAAAAACACTGACCCCTTTTCACAGTATTAAATCTGCCTCTTTTTTTTAAATGTAAGTGCCCCAGATGTGATCTGTCACAACACTGCCACCCAGGGGTCATGAGCTGGAATGACACAACAATGGCATGTGAGAAGGATTAAGCTCTGTGTTTGGACATGGTTATTTCTTTCCCCAGGACACTAAGGTCAGCACTCTGCCCTCCACACTGTATCGTCTCGTGCCCAGATGCATCACAGCCGCATGCAGAGACTTTAATGTACATCTCTGAGATGAAACAATACTGATTTGATGATGCTGGGCTAATCCTGGGGAGCGTTTCAGCTTTATTCACTGTTGGAGTTCAAAGACTGTTTTGAATCAGCATTCACACTCGCGGTTTCATTGTGTCTTCGTTGTCTGTAAAGTCATTGCATCAGTGTGTGGTCACGGAGTTGAAAAATAGAAGCAAAACCTCACAAAGAGGAAATGTTTGCTCAAGTCCCGTCCCAGGTTTCCGGCTCATGCAGAACACGGTGATTAAATTTTCATGCTCCTTCTCCGTTTGATGCACTCAGAATCCGTTTCTGTTTCAACTCTCCGGGGCACGTACGTCCTAATAAACCTCCCTGCATGCCGAGCACCATCTTATTGTCTGCTGTGTTTGCCTGCTGTTTTAGTTTTTGTCTTGTTTTTGTTTGTTTCTTTCCTCTCCATCCTGCACGCCCTGAAAGGCCCTCGAGCGCACCTTTGAGGAGGAGCTCTCCGAGTCCTTGCAAAGCGTCAATGGCTTCAAGATTGCGGAACCCGTTTACGGATCCATGGGCCAAATCTCTGAGTCCACCGACAGGGTAAACATCTCCCTAGAGGTTCCCCCTGTGCAGTGACTCCTGCCCCAGCCCTGATCCATGAGCCCCTCACGGTGACAGTGTTTTGCAACCCTTTCATCTGTGTCCGTGGTTTCCTCTGAGGGATGGGGAGATGTTCTTCAACATTTCAAACTCCAGATGTTGCCCCTACCACTTTCATTGACATAATGGTTGTGAGATAAACCGATAAAAATAGAGTGGATCCACTCTTATAACCCAGCTGCTATAACATAAGCGGTTTGGCAAGAATGCTGCACCCATCTCCATAGAGAAACGAGTTCATAGACGACACTAAAACATGTGATGGATGCTTCTGTCCAAATATGTTTTAGACCCAGTTCAGAGAAGACGTGACAAACCTTGGTTAAACATGAGAACAAAATCAAATCAGGGTCTGTTTTTGTCTCCTCTCTCTTTTGTTTCCTCTATAATTAACACGTAAGGCCTTCTGTTCAGCTCCTGAAGACCTGTCTAGGGGAAAAGCTCACTTTGCTGGATCTAAGCAAATGCCACAGCCAATAAAAGCCTTTACTTGGGCAGAGCAAGCATTTCAACCTCTGTAGAGCTGAACTGCAAAATTAAATAAAAAATATGTTAAAGGAAGAGTAGGTAAGTTTAATTATTGTTGCTCCTGGGCGCCCCCTACGGGCTCATTTAATGTTCCTGCTCTTAAATTGGGTTCCTCACTGAAAAAAATAACATTACGAATGTGCATTAGCTTTACACTGCCTTTAATGCAGTGAAAGTTCAGACGTCTCCAATTCAAACAGAAACGGGAAGTGTGTATGGAGCAGATACCATGTGAAATGTGTTCCAGCCTCAAATCCTGAAAACCATGGAGCTACACTTCACTAAGTCCTGGAGCTTAAACTCAGAAACTCTCCAATCTGCTGTAAATGTGGATTACCGGGACGTGCTGAAGCTGCTCCTAACCCTGCTGTGTAAGGAACACGGTGTTTCATTGGATTTAAATGTTTAACTCATTTCCTTGGTCCATAAGAAAGTCACTTAGGAAAATGATTTATGGAAATCATATGGAAGCATGGTTCCCACATGTGACAGGGACATGTTTTAAGAGACTGTTTTCATGCTCAGTCTGACACTAAAATATCGCTTCATTGCTCCACTGGTGAGCTTTATGCAGATTTAAGCAGCTAAACCAATAACAGTGAGGCCCTAGGAGGAGCTACTGGGGTCGCTGTTTAATTAGAAGCATTCAGAACAACTGCTGAATGATGATGACATATGGATGCTGCTTAAAAGCTTGTTAAGCCGCAGTGAGGGAAAAGAAATGTCCCTTATAACTGCACACTAGAGGAAGTGTTTAGGAACAGTAGATGTGTTCCGTAGGTAAGTAGTATGATCCTCAAGATTTTGATCTGGGTTTTGTAATCCATCTGAACCTTCAGGCAGGATTAAATGCTACAACTGGGTATGTCAAAGCACTGTGCAGAAATCTTGGACAACTTTAAAGGTGACATTCACAACTGTAAAAAATACTTTTTAAAAAATTCAGAAGATGTTTCCTCATAGGTGTCACGGTGGTGCAGCAGGTAGTGTCTCTGTCACAGCTCCAGGGACCTGGAGGTTGTGGGTTTGATTCCTGCTCCAGGTGACTGACTGTGAAGAGTGTGGTGTGTTCTCCCTGTGTCTGCGTGGGTTTCCTCTGGGTGACTGTCTGTGAGGAGTGTGGTGTGTTCTCCCTGTGTCTGCGTGGGTTTCCTCCGGGTGACTGTCTGTGAGGAGTGTGGTGTGTTCTCCCTGTGCCTGCGTGGGTTTCCTCCGGGTGACTGTCTGTGAGGAGTGTGGTGTGTTCTCTCTGTGTCTGCGTGGGTTTCCTCCGGGTGACTGTCTGTGAGGAGTGTGGTGTGTTCTCCCTGTGCCTGCGTGGGTTTCCTCCGGGTGACTGTCTGTGAGGAGTGTGGTGTGTTCTATCTGTGCCTGCGTGGGTTTCCTCCGGGTGACTGTCTGTGAGGAGTGTGGTGTGTTCTCCCTGTGTCTGCGTGGGTTTCCTCTGGGTGACTGTGAGGAGTGTGGTGTGTTCTCCCTGTGTCTGCGTGGGTTTCCTCCGGGTGACTGTCTGTGAGGAGTGTGGTGTGTTCTCTCTGTGTCTGCGTGGGTTTCCTCCTGGTGTGCCGGTTTCCTCCCATTCTCCAAAAACACACGTTGGTAGGTGGATTGGCGACTCAAAAGTGTCTGTAGGTGTGAGTGAATGTGTGAATGTGTCACCCAGGGTGTGATCCCACCTTGCGCCCAATGATTCCAGGTAGGCTCCGGACCCATCGCCGCCCTGAACTGGAAAAGTTTTTATAGACAGTGAATGAATGATATTTCCTCACCATTTGCTGCTCTCCGGTCTGTTTGCTCTGGAAACTGATCTAACAAAGCCCCAGTGTCTGTACATTCATTCATTCATTTTCTGTCATTGAACGCACCCTCGACGGGGTGCCAGTCCCTCACAGGGTGACTCACACGCTCACACGATTTGAGTCACCAGTCAACCTACCATTGTGTGTTTTTTGGACCATGCGAGGAAACCGGAGCTCAATATGCTAGGCTTTCTCTCTCTCTGCTCATGCCAGAAGCACCTGTTGGTTTTTTTTGACAGTGGAGAGAACTCCAAATGTCTAAAAGCATGAACCATGAAGAGGATATTGCTATGTTCTTGCTCTAAAGGTGGGTGGTATTGATTGTTTTTGCTGTTTCAAACCACTTAAAGTGGAAATGTCTCCAAACTCGGGAGACAGCTAACTGCATTAGCGACAGTGCTAACAAAACTAAACTACTCGAGTTACAAATGAGTTTCTGTGGTAATTCAATCAGCGAATAAAAAAGTACAGACAAGTTCAACTTCAGCCGCGTACCAACAAGCTAAGGATGCAGTTTCTACATAAATTACAACAAAATAAACCTGTTCTGTAAATGTAATTTAAACATTACCACTAATAAAAAAACATTATCAAAAGTTACACTGTAAAACCCATTTAAAACATTATTTTCACTGTAAAAAAATCTGATTACTTTTATTTAAATACATTGCCAAAAGTAAGAAACATTTTCACAGAATTTGTTTATTTGATTATTTTTATAAAATTGATCAGTTCACAAAATATCACAGTAATACTAAAAATAGCATTCGTCCAGCGGAGGGCCACATCGAGGGGTTTTAAAAGCACAGAGAAAGCAGAAAAAGCCCAGATCTAGAAAAAAATATATATCCTGCTGTATCTGGATCGACTTTATCCTGTTTTAAAAGGTTTTGAAAAACTGGGACAAAATCTGTGAGATCGTTTTGATCCTCAACAGGAAATCAGGGTGATTTGATTTACCAGTAAATTCAGATCAGGATTAAAAGCTTTCAAAAAACTGGCCCCAGGAGACCACTGGACCAATACCCAGTGATACCTCAGCCGACAGGCTGAGAATCCTAGAGAGAAAAATTGACCTTGTTCTCACAATGCTAACAAATGGAAACTGATGTAGCAGATCTGTGCAGTTTGCATTCCCCCTTTAACAATTTGAGCTGCTCAGTGGCATTGTGCAGTGGCATAGCAGCAGTTTGAAAATAAGCCGTGGCCCTCCACCCTCCTGAAGTAGAGGCTCACTAACAGCTGGAATTGGAGACGAATAATATTATCTTACATTAGTTGTCAGAAAAGCGTGTAGAGATCACGTAGCCTTTTAAATGAATACCTACACTAAAGTGTTACCAGATGTTCTTTGGTTTATTTTTATGTGGAACTAACCAATTTACTACACGTGTGTTGATACCTACAGAATCCTCCTGCTCTCTTGTGCAGTGCCAGTGAATCTTACATATTGCTAATAGCTTGTTATGGAAAAAGTGAGCTTATGTTTTGCTTGTGCTTTGTTCTAGCCAAATCATTTCCATACACGAGTGTTTACACCCCACAAACCCCTCCACCCCAGCCCCTCCAAACACTGCTCCTTCACCACACACACACAAACACACACACACCACCCTCCACTAAACATCATATCTCTTTGTTTCTGCTTTGGCAAAAAAGAACACTTCTCGTAAGACGAATTACTCTTGACGGTTTTCCAGTCCGTAGAGTCCTAGCGATTTTCCCCCTGGTGGAGTTTTGACATTTTGTGAGAGAAAAAGGCAGAGCTAACAGCTGGCAGTGGAAAGTGCAGTAAGAAAAGGAGTCAGAGTGCTCAGGTCAAAAGTCACAAAGAACACATAAAAAAAGGGGGTTGGATCCTACAGAAAATGAGAGGCACTGTGTTTACAGAAGGGGTGGGACATTCTTGCTGTACCATTTTGGTGTGGGGAGACCTATGTTAGACATTAAACACTCTATGCTTTTAATAATAAAAGCTGTGTGTGGTATTTTTATGGACTTTACAAATGTTTTGATGAATGAACTTACAATGTAATGTAAATTCTAATATTAGAGTCTGACCCTGGTTTATATCTCAGTGTTTATGTTTGCGTATTTACAGCATCTTGATCAGCATCATAGATTATAACATTCATTCAATATGTTCAATGTGTTTGGTGTGATAAGTTTGATACTGTATAACTGTAAATTGGGCTTTCACTTCCTTATTGACTGACTGTGAGCTGTAAACAAAATCAAAAGTGTAACCAAATGTTGTGGACAGGCAATTGTCTGTCAGTGGATGTGACAGATTTAGGCAGTTTGCATTCTCCTACAAAATGTTCAGCCATTCAGTGCTACTGCGTTAGCAGCAGTTTGAAAAGAAGTGGTGGCTTGGCCTCGTGTGTTTCAGAGAAAGCATGTGTTTACCCCCTCACTTACTTGGCTGTTGGGACAGAGGTTACTCAGGGGAGACTCACTGATGGGTGGGAATGGCCAACACTAAAAACTGGGCAGAATACTGGGCAAAAGCTTGGGGATAAACCAAAATTAAAAAAAAGAAGAAACTACAGAAATCCAATGTCCATATATCAGAATGATCTGCAAACACATAAAGTTGGATCAGACTGTGCAGGGAAGGGTAAGACCAGAGCAGTCGGCCAGTGTAGTTCTCAGTGTCAAGGTCTTCTTTCTGTGGAAGCTGTGACATTATGTAAGCATCTCTTTCTTTGTGTATCTGTTCTTGGTTTAGGAGGAGGACGTGAGGGAGAGCCGTCTGAGCTTCACGGCCAATGCTGGCAAGGATGGGGCCATGTCCAAGGCTTCTAACAACGCAGCGAGTACACCCCAGGGTCAGCCAACGGGCAGTGCAGCACTGGTCGGCAAGAGTCCGGAGGAAATGAGGAAAATATTCATCGACCGTGCCAAAAAGATAGACACCATATCACGGGCAGGCTTTCCCCTGGCCTTTCTGTTTTTCAACATCTTCTACTGGGTCCTGTACAAGATCCTACGGCATGAAGATGTTCACAAACCCTAGAGACAGAGCATAGCTGCGGCTTGATTGACAGCTACACTGTCTGTGTAAAAGTGTGTATGTCCAAAAGTGTCCAGAAGCCCCTTTCTGTTTAATAGACTCAACTCTGCTATTTTAAGGCACACTGACACAAGAGTCCAATTGTGCACCTACAACCATGTAACCTCCATTGAAAGCAATTGGCAGTGGAAGGGGATGCTTTGGAGAGGTCAACATCATTATATTGCAATGCCAAACCTCAATTGCAGGGATGTAAAGTCCCTCAGAACAGTATAGCTACCTTGGGAATAACTGGAATGATGAATCTCCATTGGACACCTTGAAGATGAGTAAAACTGATCAAACACCTTTTAGCATCTACGCGATGTCTAGGAATGATAAACCTCTACTGAGCAACTTTGGGATGGCTTGGAATGTTATAGCTCAACCGGATCACTTTGGGAAATGTTGGAATGGTGAAATTCTGCTGAACAGCGTTGAGTTGATTCGGAATGGTTAAGCCTCATTGAATAAGTTTGGGATGATTTGGAATGATGGATTTCCACTGGAGAACTCTGAAAAGAGCTGGTATGATCAAGTGCCACTGGACAACTTTGGGATTTATGGATTTCCTGCGAGTACCTTTGGGATAAGCTTGAGCGCCTCTGGGACAGAAGCCATTGCGAGTTTTTGATCTGGATTCTTGTGTCTGAATGGAATCAGATCCCTTCAGCAATGATCCAACATCTCATGGAAGACCTTCCCAACAGAGCAGAGGTTGTTAACTTGGGTAAAATATGGATCGACTTCCTATCGCTACCCTTGATTTCAGAAGACACAGGATGAGCTGGTGCCTGGACACTTTTGGACACATGGTATACATGTGAGTGATTGGTGTCATTATGTTTGATATTAAACACCAACACATGGATAATCTGTGGTGAAACAGACTGATAAAAAAGACCAAACAGCCACATTCAGTAGCTTTCGGGTTGTTAGTAGCTATGCTACTAGTGCTGTGTCCACATACTTGTGCAAAATGACACCACAAACACTATGCAACCGAGGGGTATCCATTAAGCCTCTAAGCCAACACCACAGTCCCCACACCACCTACACTCACAGTCTTCGCCCCTCTTGAGCAGACGTATCCTTCTGACCTCTCCTTGAGACAAATTGTGTCATGCACCCACACCCCTCACCACTTTCACGGTCTGTCTTGTCTGTTCTACAGCTTTAACTGCCAGTGTTGAGTGCATTTATTGGAATACAGCAATGTTACCTAATACCTACATGACCATACACACTGTAAGTCCAACTGCTTGTAGATGCCCTTATAATTAATGACTCATCCAACCATTGTGGACACATCTGAAGCAGCTGCCTATGAGCTCAAGGTCAACATTCCCAATGCCAAGCATGGGCTAAAGAGTATAACTCCCCCTCTCTCAGCATTGGGGGTCCTTGTGAGTGATGGAGGGCCATCCAATACCTTTGGGATAAACAGGAGTGGTATCTAACTTCAGCCTCTGACTCTACTAATGCTGTCATGGCTGAATGCTATCAACATCTCACAGCTATCACTGCAGTTGTTGGATGAGCAATTGTCCACAAATTCTTGGTCATATATTTCAGAGGAGTTGAAGATATTTAGATGCAGATGTACTGTGTGGAGGAACACCAGTCCATTTTTTTAATTCCGAAACCAGCATTATGACAAGAGGTGTCAGCAGATTAAAAGAAAAGTCCACTATTTTATTTGATGTCATCATGTATTACCGTAATTATTGGCACTCTTGATAAAGATGGGTCATACAATATGTCTTTGGTGTAATTTTTAAGTGTACAAGTAAGGTTTTTTTTTTTTTTTTTTTTGGGGGGGGGGGGTGTTTGAGTAACATGTATTTGTAAAAGGAAAGTTCAAACAATTTCCTGCTCTTTTGTCATATTCTGGTAACTGTTGTATAGTATTAAAAATGACAATTCTCAACTTATTCTACAAAAAATAACTTTGCGTTAAAGTCAATGAAGTCGTTTGAAAATGGGGAGTGAGAAGATTTTATTGACCGCTGAATTCATTATTTTCACCATCAGGAAAAAGAGCATGCAACCAATTTGTTTAGTTCTTGGGGATAATATTGTATCCAAAAGTAAGTATGAGATTTGGTTTAAATGATTTAAAGATCTGGATTTCTATGAGCAACATGAGTGTAGTGTATTAATATCTAAGTTTGAGTACTTTTGTTTTTAATTAAATGATAATTTCCCAACACCAGAGAGATGATGATGATGATGGTCAGTGAGTTCTTGTTGCTGGTGAAAGTTTTGCAACAATTGAATAGAGGGCAAATAAAATAATCACTGCCTTTTAACCTCTGAAAGATTTGGTGTGTTGGCGGTGTCTAAGGTACCCTCAAATATATATATGGTTACAAATTAATTTACTATCACTTTTAGTGAATTGTAATATTCTCCCATCTTGAGTAATTCATACCTCATGGTTTCATTAGGGTTTAGATTGGACTGAAAGGGCTTGGTCTGAAGCTCGATTCTGAAAGCATTCTGGGTCACAGTTTATTTGGATGGTCCACTGTAAATGATCTACAGATAATTAAAAGATTCACAAATGTTCTGGTGATACTCAGTTGATGATCAACAACACCTAGGAATGATACTTGAAGGTATAGTGAGCATCTACAACCCTCTACAGTAGACCATCCAAATAAAGCGCTACCGCATTCTGTTTCTTTCCTGTACTCTCTTATCTTCTCCATGCAGATTAGTGACTAAGGGAATTTGTCTCAGGTGTCATCTCATATTTATATTCCAGTGAAGCAGAAGTCATGGATGAGCGCTTAAGGTTTGTGAACACATTTTCTCATGACTTAACATAACCCATCTTTACTAGGAGTGTTAATAATTACGGACCTGTCTGTCCTGGTGTGAAAGGTAAAAACAACCACAGATAAAAAGAGATAAGTACATTTTAGTGGAGTATTTGGGCTCCTTTAGGTGAATCAACTTAGTGAAAAACATGGTGAATTTTCTTGTTGTCCCAGAACAGCCTCCAGACCAGCAGAACATGTGTTTACACGGACTATAAGCTAATTCCAAAAGTAAGAAACATTACAGCTGAATAATCCACAGCCATACACCATCTGTGGAAGCAGTTTAAAAGTAATCACAAGCAGCCCTCGATGTCACTTTAAATCTCTCAGAAACAAAAGCATCAGTGTTCAATAAATCATTGCCAGTCGCTGAAAAGCCGCATCATGTCGCTGTTCGATGTGCCTGCAAGCAAAAAACTGCCTAAAGGCGTGACATATGTTCTTAAATATTGGAGGGAGATGACAGGACAAATAACCGAGTGGTATTTTTCAAAAAGAAAATGTTATATATTTGGTTTATGATGAGAGAAGTGTTTCAGTTCTTAAAGGGCCCTGTGAAAGATGTTATGTAAATGGTACCTGAGGTAAAAATGCCCTTTCAACTTATGTTACGTGGACAGAAATATGGGAGTGGGGAAGTGCGAATGTGAAAGTGTATGTGTGAATACATGTAAGAGAGTGTGTGTGTGTGTATAAATATGCTTCAGAACAGTTTAATGGAGGAGTTCTGCATGTCTGGTCAACATAGGATTATGATTTATTTTTACTTATTGAAAATAACACCAGCAAAATACAGCTCTTGAAATTATTGTTATTATCAGCAAAGAAGAATTTTATTTTCCATATGGTGCAAAAGTCAGAGACCATAATGATGTATTAGATTCATTAGAAAGTCATTATTTCAAAGTTATCAAACACTGAATAGAAGAGCTAACATTTCTGTGATACAATTACGAATGCTTCACTTAAACGGCTATTTGGAGGTTAAAGAAATGAAAGGCTGGTCTCTGACTTCTGCACACTGTACATTTTTCTTTTGAGGATGTGAGAACAGTGTCTATTGCAGAAGCGTCGCCTGCTTAAACGCATAATCAGGGACTTTCACAACAAAATGTGGAATATTCTATTTTCTGAAAGTAAAAGAAGTGGTTAAAAAGTGTGACCATTCTAAAAAAAGATATTTTAGTGAAATGTTAAAAGTAACACCATGAGGGAAAAATAAATGTTAACATTCCGTATGAATCCTGTATTCATATAAATGTGTGTAAGGCATTCTACTGCATGGAATACGTAATATACATTAGAGGCTGTAGTGTAACTGCATTGTGTAGCCGCACTTATTCGCACAACAACACTTCAGAAAGTAAGAGGGTATGACTTCATAAAGTCAGGTTCCATATCACATTCTAATGTGTGCCTAAAAATACATCTTTATTGTTGATTTCTGAAAATTCATCATTGGCTTCACTCAGTGGCGGATGCTGGTCTTTCAAGGAGGGGAAGCTCAATTTCGGCCTAAATCATAAAATGTGTGGGTTTATTTATACGTAAATTCTACCCTCCGATTTGTCGCCAGTCGTTTTTAACAAAGAAAATGCTGCTAAGAGGATTAAGACTCCGGTTCAACTCAGAACAGAATGAAAATGTAATGCTCCCACGGATCTTTACACCAAAGGATCGCTGATTCGCTCATTTCGCTGTCAATCAAAAAGAGATTCAGTCTCAGACAGATCATCCAATCATCATGCAGAAGCTAAGCGTCCGGGCCAGCCGAGGCCAGCCCACTGCCCCATAGACCCCCAGAGACGCTGAGCGTCCAATGGGCGGGACAAAGCCCAGCATTTATCCAATGACTCGTCTCGTTTCGCTGCACTTCGTTGCTTCGCTATTGAACTCTGTGGACGCTGTTTAAAGCACCGTGAAGCTGCGGGAATGATTGAGAGGAAAGCCGCGTCTTTACCAGTGATAAGAAGCTGATTCTGAGCAAAAGTTGAGCGCATTGTAGTGCATATTTATTCAATGACATGTACACACAACAGTATATATTTGATCACTTATTTTTTGACATTTTAGGGGAAGCTGAGCTCCCCTTGCAGTCTTAGAGCAATCGCCACTGGCTTCACTTCACCAGGTTACATAAAACAAAAATAACACACCAGCATCCTGTTTTGTGGTTTCTGTATAATGTTTCCCATATCCACAATCCCAGAGAGCATGGTCTAAGAGCATGGTTCCAGTGTGTTATAATGTTTACAATAATGTTATGTGGTATGGAGCCTGACTTTATGAGTCATACACTTCTAAACAGCTAAACACGCTAATTATAGGCGTTATAATCATTAAAGGCAATGCTCACAATTTTAATTAGAAACCACTCTTTTTTTACTAAAATTCTGAGGTTGTTTCCTCACAATGTGCTGCCCTCCAGATGGTTTACGAAGCCCAAGTGTCTGTAAATGTGTAAGAACAATGGGTCACAGTCCAGTATCCTAGTTTCTCTCACTGCTCACGGCTGAGAAAGGGCCTCTAGAGTTGAGACGACAGAGAGACCTCCAAACTTAAAAAGCATGAACTAAGTGAGGATATTGTTCTATTCCTGCTCCATGGGTGAGTAATATTTACTCATTTTTTTGCTGTTTTTGATCACTTAAGGTGGAACTGGTGCCAAATTTCAGAGACTGCTAACGGCATGAAAGACACAGATTGAAAACGCCACAAAACAAAACAAAAAATCGAGTTACAAACGAATTTCTGTGGCAATATAAATAGTGGATAAAAACGTATAGGCAAGTTAAACTTAAGCCACGTACAAACAACAGCTCATTTTTGGTTTTGTTTTTCCACTCAGACATAGCATTCCACCTTAAAAGACGGAACTTCCAAACATAAACAAACAAGAATCATTGACGTTTCCTTTAATTGAGCTTTGTAGCTCCTTACAAATGCATTCCAAATAAGTGTTGCCATAGAAACAGAGGACTCTTATAACCATTATAATAATGTAAACATATGACCAGTGGCATTAGAGGCAGCAGCCCTTTTTGAACTCACAGTCAATACACGCTCATGCATCTGTGTTAATCCCCATTGAAAAGATGTGGTCCTGATTTTACACCTGGAACATGTTCAAATCTGATCATCTGAGCCATAGGATTTATACAATGATCTACAAAGATCAGTTAATTGATTAAAAGTATCACACAACACACACTCAAAGAGGTTTATGTACATTTCAATTGTAAATGTATGGGATACTTTTTGTACAAAATGCTTATTAAATGTCCTGCATGACCTAGGATCAGTGTTGATGTAGTTTATTTATTATTATAATAATAATTATTATTATTATATATTTTTTAATGTGAACTGGACCTGTCAGTCAAAGTGTTCTTGCTGCTGAGGGAGAAGACACATTATCTTGTTTGTACATCTGTAAATACTTTTCATATACTGTATCTAATAAAGATTCTGGAGAGAAGAACTGAAATAAAGTGGGAATAAAACAGTTTATGATTATTTTTATTATTATTATTTATTTTACACTGAGTATCAGACACTGTCACTAGTTTATCCACCTCTTTGTTGAGTTCAAAGAACATACAGGAGCACTTTGTAGTTCTACATTCACAGGCTGTGGTCCACCTGTTGCTCTGCATACTTTGTTACCCCCCATCCCCCCTGTTCTTCAGCGCTCAGGACCCTTCACAGAGCAGGTGTAATGTGGTGGTGGATCATTCTCAGCGCTGCAGTGACACTGACGTGGTGGTGGTGTGTTAGTGTGTGTTGTGCTGGTGTAGAGTGGATCAGACACAGCAGTGTTTACTGGAGTGTTTAACCCCTGTGTCCACTCTGTGAGACACTCCTCCCTCGTTGGACCACCTTGTAGATGTGAAGTCAGAGAGATCAGCTTTAAAAACTCGAGCAGACAGTGTACAAGTTTTGTGAGGGTGTTGATATACCTCTAGAAGTGTGCTCCCTGTGTTTGGCGTTGATTAATTCTCGTCTGACCAGAGTTGTTCAAACTTGCACTAAGCAACGTCTCCATATCTGCCCCCACTGTGCGAGGTTGTTATAGTTTACTGGGTGGAGGGAAGTTGTTAGCCACCCCCCTCCCTCTCTCCTCCCTCTTCTCCTCCCTCTCTGCCTCGCGCCGCGCTACTTAAAGCCTCGCACTGAAGGCTGAGCGCCCGGACACCAGCATGGGTCTACGGGGCAAAGTGGCGCTGGTGACCGGCGGCGCGCAGGGGATCGGCCGCGCGGCAGCTGAGATCCTGCTGGAGAACCGCGCCCAGGTGAGGAGCCCTAACCGAGCAGGAGATACGAGTGTTTACCGGGAGAGTGAAGTTGCATATCGTGGCCAGAACCAGAACGTTCCTTGCTGTGGGTCTGAGAGTGGATCCTGTGATCGAAGAACGCGAGGAACACAGGGGACCTCTGGGGCTCAACGGGGTTTGTGGTGTTTTCATTAACTTTTTTTTTTCTGCCGTTTGTGCCGCAGGTCGCGCTCGTGGACCTGAACCAATCGGTGGGAGAGGAGTGTAAGACAGCGTTAGACCAGGAGTACGGAGAGGGAAACTGTATCTTCATCCAGTGTGACGTCACAGACCGAGGAAAGCTGCAAGGTGACGAAAACACTCCTTACGCCTCCTGTGTTTGTAACGCTTTATATATTCATTAGACTTCATTATAACTACATTTTTATACACAACAATCCCTGCAAAGTTCCTTATCATCACTTTATAAGCGATTCCATGCACCACCCGTCATAAAACCTGAGATTACAAACGAAAAACGTCAGGTTTGTGATGTCACCAGCTGTGTTTTTACTCCCACTTTGATTAGTAATGTTCTTATGAGCATTAATAAACGAGGAATTTGTGATTAACAGCTGATAAGAAAGTGTTATTCATGTGTCACTCCCTGGATATGGAGAAGTGCTGTTCCCCTGGGTTGTAACCCTACTGTGAGGGGACAGTGCTGCTTTAAGGAAGAACGAATGACTGCTCGCCTCTGGACGGCTGAAATAAAAGCACACAGTGTTGAAGTGCGTACATCCAAACTCATCTGCCTTTAAAAACAACAACCTCAAAAGTAGCAGCTCGAAGGATCGCCCGAGAAAGTTCTGGAAGTGTGGCGGAACGTCTCAGAAGCTCCCTGAAGGATCAGAAGCCTGCACGTCTCGTTTGGGATCCTGCTGGTCAGAATTTTAAAAGCCCCTGCTGTAGACTCAGTGGTGCAGTGAACTTGAGCAGATGTTGAAGTACTGCTTTTTGAAAGCACTGAGAGTACAGATCCGTCGGCTACTTGAGGACACGGAACTAGTTACTACCCGCCTCTGCCCTGAATGCACAGCGGATTTGCTGAAGTAACACGTTGGAAAACACAAAAAAAGTGTGGGTCTTTGCTAAAGCTATGGGCTTGTAATCTGCTCCCTGCAGAGAATCCTGAGCATCCGCAGCTGCACACCACTGCAAACAGAATGTGAAGACACTAAGTCTTAACTCCCATTGCACTGGGTTTACACCCGTTCTGCAATCCCTAATCACAGCATGCCTCGGCCTAATACGCCCAGGTAGCAGACGCGTTATTAAGCTCGAGCCCTTGAGCGCCTATGTGTTGGATCTTCGTAAAACAAGGTACGATTGTTCAGGTCTCCCATAAACTTCCTAAAAAGCCTGGGGCGAAGTCTTTGGAATGTTCCTCGGACCAGAGTGTGTTTGTGTTCTTATTTGGGGGTCTACGCTTTTGGCCTAAGCCTGTTATCAGTGCTCAGTTGTGGGTTCGTCCCATTCTTTCATTCCTTTATTCTTCACAGACAGGCTCGGTTTGTCTGTCCTCGGTTTGGCAGCTCTCTGGCAACCCTGCCCAACTTGTTCCAGAGGAGTGTGTTATGTGAAGCACTCGCTATTCACTCGCAGCGTGTCTGAGGAATGCTGCAAACACAGTTCCTTTTTTGAAAAAAAAGTCGTCCGGGCTGCTTCGCCAGTGTCGATGCCTGGAGGCGGCAAGTTGCTGTTTGGTTTTTAAAACCTGCTTTAATGTGCATCTCTCTCTCTCTCTGTTTCTCTTTTAGAAGCCTTTGAAAGCACAGTGGAGCGGTTCGGGCGGCTGGATATCGTCATCAATAACGCAGGGATCAACAATGAGAAAAACTGGGAGAAGACCATAGAAGTAAACCTGGTAACTCCACGTTTCTACCTCATGACTCTGAAGTTTCACTGTGTCAACTGAAATGATCCCAGATCCACAGTTTACACAACGTTAACCCACACCTTCTGCCTCAGGGCACGAAAGCAACCACAATGGCAATTTAGATGAAGCATGATGAGTTCCTATCATATATCAAACAGACCGAACCTCCTTATGGGTGGGCGATGAGACAAAAATGTAGGATCACAGCAGTTCAAACAGAAGCCTATGATGTGTCAGCGTTTTAATGTCTTCAGCGATCATTTCCCGCTGAAAGGAGTTTATTTCTTTTGGAGAAAGAGTATCATCTTTGACACCCACCTCAAATAACCGTATGCAGGTGTGGGGCGATACGCCTCCAAAATAATATCACAATATTTCAGGGTGTTTTTGCTATTACTGTGTTTTTGGCTGTGAACAAAAGATATGATTTTATTAAACTCAAGAACATTCATTCATTATCTGTAAGCACTTATCCAGTTCAGAGACACAGTGGGTCCAGAGCCTGCCTGGAATCATTGGGCGCAATGCGGGAATACACCCTGGAGGGGGCGCCAGTCCTTCACAGGGCAACACACACACTCACACACCTACGGACACTTTTGAGTCGCCAATATACCTACCAACGTGTGTTTTTGGACTGTGGGAGGAAACCGGAGCACCCGGAGGAAACCCACGCAGACACAGGGAGAACACACCACACTCCTCACAGACAGTCACCTGGAGGAAACCCACGCAGACACAGAGAGAACACACCACACTCCCTGACAGACAGTCACCCGGAGGAAACCCACGCAGACACAGAGAGAACACACCACACTCCTCACAGACAGTCACCCGGGGGAAACCCACACAGACACAGGGAGAACACACCACACTCCTCACAGACAGTCACCCGGAGGAAATCCACGCAGACACAGAGAGAACACACCACACTCCTCACTGACAGTCACCTGGAGGAAACCTACGCTGACACAGGGAGAACACACCACACTCCTCACAGACAGTCACCCAGAGGAAACCCACGCTGACACAGGGAGAACACACCACACTCCCTGACAGACAGTCACCCGGAGGAAACCCACGCAGACACAGAGAGAACACACCACAATCCTCACAGACAGTCACCCGGAGGAAACCCACGCAGACACAGGGAGAACACACCACACTCCTCACAGACAGTCACCCGGAGCGGGAATCGAACCCACAGCCTCCAGGCCCCTGGAGCTGTGTGACTGCGCCACCGTTCCGCCCACTCAAGAACATACCTTTGCAAAAAAAAAATACAAAAAAATAAAGGTAGCAGTTTCAAACATCTGTAAACGTTTAGATTCAGATTTTGTATAAAATAAATATTATAACATAAATCTAGAATGCAGGAAAGGTAGCGCGTGCGTATAAACTGCAAGCGTAAATAATTACACAAAAAATACAGTTAAAGCTTCACAGTAAATTAAACAACTACAGAATCGATGCTGTTCTGAGTCAGTGTGGTCTGTCCGTCTGGGTTAGAGTTCATTGGCTGCTGAGCTGTCCTTTTCTTATTTAGAAGTTTCCTCATACACAGCTGGGTGAGAGATTAGTTGAGTTTCCCTGTTTTGCTGTTTAAAGGCTTCGTGCATATCTCACATATTACAGCGGTCTGTTGTACAACTGCTATTTCGCAACTAAGCCACCTCCACATGCCTGAAGTCTCACTCCTCCACCACAGAGACACTTTCTGTCGTACCTGTCGTTGCGTGGAAATGACTCACGTAATGACCGTACACCGTGTGATGTGGAACTGACAGTAAGAAGTCAGATTATCACTGCTGTCATCATGACATTGGTGGTTTTTTGTGATTTTTAAGAGTTATACGGAAGTTATTGTGAAAGATACGATGACACGGCTCTACTGTATACTTCATTAATGACCAGAAGTTGAAACTTACAGACGTCCAGAAATAACCTGCCTCCAAAACAGAGTTTAGCTGCGATGCAGGTGATGAGTCGAGCCCCTGCTGTAGATTCCCACAGCCAATGTTTGACGGTGTGGTAAACATCGTGATTCTGCTCTCCATTTGGCGTAACTTTTATTTTTAACGATTCCAAGTGCCTCCTTTTCAATCTGTGGTTAGTTCTCACCGGGGGAGGATAGGTCTGGGGCTTAAATCTGACTAGCATTTGTGAATCAGTTACAGGAGTAAGTTTTAAAAAACAACCAGTTGCACTTGGTGACCTTAGACACGTGGAGCTGTTCCAGAGCATACGCTGGGGTCAGTGCGTTTCTTGTGTGCACAGTTATAAGCCTGGCTAATGGCTAATGGAGCGCAGTAAAGATGGAGACGTCACCCTTGCTTTTCTTTAAAGGAAGCCAGCTGTGGCCAGTTGACCACACTGTGGACAGCTCTGCTGTAAGTGCCCCACCGGGCTCAGCAGATTCTGAAGATTGTAAAACTCTAAATGAACATCAAGTGCTTTTAGGGACACAGATATAAATGTTTGCGTTAGCCACTCTGGACTTTGGCCATTGATATTACAGATAGGAGTTGGGACATTTGGTTTGGCACAGTGCCAGTTTTTATCTAGAACTGTGTGAAGAGCATCGCTGTAGTCAAACACTCATATCTCACTGGAGTGTTTTTACCCCACACACTGGTATCAAAAAGGCCCAGTCCTCACACATGGTGCTTAATAGCATGCTGTGGGAGTGAATTAATGATGATGATGATGATGACCCATTTCCACAGGGGAACACAGTTCTGGGCCTTAATAAAATGTCTGTTTTCAAGACACCGCAGCAGTGTTCTCCTCTGTCTAAACCACCCTATTCAGAACGCCTGCTGTGCCTTTAAATGATAATGAGCCGCTCGCTGTTCACCTGGACCCCAAGTGCACAGCAGTGAGGAGCAGAAGCTCTGGTTTTTACTCAGTTCTCTTTCTTCTCAGTTGTTTGCTCGGTGCTCTTATATATCCGTGCGTGTTGTGTCTGTTTTGTTGCATTTAATCTCATCTCTGGCTCTCACATAAACGCGGGTCCAGCGCTGTGATTGGACAGACTCAGACGAGGGGGCGGGGCAAATCCTAAGTCTCTGCACTTGACGCCAGAAGTGGAGTAGAATCAGAACGGCTCGTTTTATCCCATGTTTTCTGACTTGGGCAGAGTACAGCAAACTGCCTCAGTTGTCTTGTTTCACTGTGTGTGTGTTGGTGGGATCCAGATGAACACTATGAAATTATCTGAATCTGCCACTGGATCTAGATTGTAACAAGTGCGCAGCATTAGTCCATTTATTTACTGTTAAATTATACTGTGTGTGTGTGTGTGTGTGTGTGTGTGTGTGTGTGAGAAAGACAGAGTACAGGTGATTAATGACTATGTTTTATGTTTATTACAGACGTCAGTCATTAAGGGCACATACTTAGCTCTGGAGCACATGAGTAAAGAATACGGCAAAGGAGGAGGAGTCATCATCAACGTTTCCTCAATGGCAGGTAAACCTCTCAAACACATACACCACATGTCCAAAAGTCTGTAGACAACACGCTCTTTAAAGGAACGCTAAGCACGTTTTTGTGTTTTTGCTCTTGAGCTCCCCCTACAGCTGCAGGGTGTAATTTACTTTTACAGCACTGCACCGAAAAGAAGGTGGAGGTAGGAGGAGTGGTTTCTTATCCATCTCCAAAAATGACATAGTGCAGTTTCTGCAGTGCTGAGCCTGGAGTAACAACAACAGAGGCTCTATTCTCCCAATCACAGCTCAGTAGAGCAACGCAGTGATTTTAAATCTGTGATGGTAGTGTCCCTTTAAAACAGGTTAATTCAGATGCTTTAAGATGCACACATTTGTTGGAACAAGTTCAAAAGCAAAGCATGAAATGACACTGAAGCTGCACAAGTATTTAAAGTCATCACGGCCAATGCCAAGAGTGGGCTAGAGGGGTATAAAGCTCTAGGCCATCTACAGAAAACCTTTTCAGAGGAACACACCTGCGCACCCTTCAGCACGCCGTCCACAAATGTTTCCCTGTGTTGCTCATGTTTCAGTGTGTTTTTATGTGGACCCTAAATGTGTTTTGTGCAGAGAATGAAGGAAGCAGCCACTTGGGATCTTGTTAAACACTGAATGAAAAGCTTTAGACAAAGCATATCATCACTGTCCAAAAAAGGAAAAAAAAAAAAAAAAAAATCTCCATTTTTACCCCCAGATACTCCTCATACTGCGGAGTCCAGTAGAAATGATCTGAACTCATGGGGAGTAAAGCCTCTCTGCTTTAAACTGCATTAAAAGTGCAGAATAGCAGAATCTCTTCTTTTTTTGGGGGGGGGGGACGGACAGTGTCGCTGTATGAAGAGGCCTCTGTCTGAAAGCGGAAGCTGTCTTTAAGTCGTATGGGTGTAAGTGTAAGAAAAATATGATGAAGCAGAGTGAAGTAGAAGCTCTTTGCTCGCTGCTTTGTGGTTATTTCAGCCATTAGCGGGTGATAGTGTGACTCAGATGTTTGCTCAGCTTGGTGAGGCCTCAGCAAATACAACACCCCTTCAGTCCCATTAAATACAGCTAAATATACAGAACAATGGAGACTGAGCTGCCCAGAGAACTTACCCCTGCCCTTTATTTTAATGTTCACCTTTAGTTTACTCAAATTAATTGAATTTCATATGAAAAGTAAAAGTTAACGCCTTAGACGTGATGTGTTTTTGGTTAAAGGGAACATCTACGATTTTGGGGAAATGTATTTCTACGTCTTAAGGTGGAACATTGTGTTTGAGGGGGAAAAAAAATACTGTTTGTACGCGGCTGTAGTGTAACCTGCCTGTAAGTATTTATTCACCGTTTGAATTCCCACAGAAACACATCTGTAACTCGAGTTGTTTGGCTTTGTAGCACTGTCGCTAACGCAGTTAGCCGTCAGCTGAGTCTGGAGACATTTCCACCTTAATTGATCCCAAACTGCAAAAATAAGTCAATATTACCCACCGATGGCACAGGAACAGAGCAACATCCTCATCTTGGTTCACACTTTTCAATGTTTGGGGCTCTCTCCATTGTCTAATGCCTCTGCCATAAACAGAAAGTGAGGAAGCCTAGCGGACCGGACCGAGACACTGAGGCTTTGGAAACACATTAGACCAGTTTCGAGCTCAAACCGACTGGAGAGCAGCAAATTGTGAGGAAACATCATCTGAACTTAAAATTGAGTACATTGCCTTTAAGGCTGAAGGTGAGATTAAGATTAGAGGGAAGGTTTGGTTAAGGTTTAAGTTCTGGCAGGAGGTTAGCATTGGGTTAGAGCTGAGGTTGGGTTTATATTGTGAATTAGGTTCAAATTAGGACCACGGTGAGGGTTTGGTTTAGGTTTATTTTGCAGATTAAGGTTAGATTTAGGGTCAGAGGGGTGGGTTTTAGGCTGGTGTTCAGTATAAGTTTAGAATGTGAGGTTGAGTTTAGGGTTAAACTGCATTGACAATGGTCCGGAACGACAGCCTAAGACCAATTCAGACAGAGATGAGCAACAGTGTGAATCCACAACCTCAACTGCAGTCCCTCCAAGACTCAAAATCCAAGTGGGAACCTGGTCAGACAAAAGCACCCAACAAATTAGCACGAGTTGACCAGAAGTGTTAATCATTTTCCCGCGCCTGAACTCCAAAACTATATATAAATATAGATATTTTTGATTAAAAATAACCAAATGGAGCATATGAACATGGCGTATGAATTCAAACGTGTCGTCATATCGGACCAGTGTACAGAGTAAGTGCAGCATCAGTGTCGAATGAAGAGGAAATTAAGAGGAATATAATTAAAAATATAGGAACGTTAGGTAAAGCCAAGTGTAAAAAGCCCTAAAGCTGTCTTTGTCTGGTACAGATTTACTGTTACAGTAGGGTTTACGATAATGATCTCGTTATATGGGTTGACTACTAGTCTTATTCAATAACATTCCTCACACCTGGTGGTGGCTAATCCCTGCTGTTATGTACGTGCAGAAGCTGAGGGGGAGGGTTGCCACACCTCGTTGTCAGAGCTTTGACCCACAAGGGCCTATTTGCATTAGATATTCCTCCCAAACTGCAACCATCTGAGTTTCGCTTGATTTCTGGAGCCTTTTCCATTGTCTAAGCCGTGTACTAATATTTATATTAGCTTTCTGGGTCACCTTCAATGCACTGCTGATATTAAATCTGCCTGTTCTTTATCTGAGACATTTAGAAAACAATGAGCCTGCTTCATCCCAACTCCCCTTTAGTCTCGGGGAGAAAAGTAATATCTCCCAGCTTTCAACTTCAGCACAACACCTGCCAAAGAGAGTTCTGCGGAGGCTGTAAATCAGGACTGAAATCAAATCATAACACAGGGTTGTGTTGTCTCAGTGAAACCTGAGGAACGTCACTGCGGATCTGTTGTGCTGTTTGAGATGTGACGGGGCGTATATAGATATCGGTACCTGTGCAAATTAAAGCGTCACGCGGAAAGAAAGTGTGTAAGTAAGCGTAGTAGTAGAAGAAGATGTAATAAGCAGCAGACATGAATAATAGATACAGTCGTTTTCCTAATAAACCTCTGGCACACACCGAGTTTTCTTGGAAGTGGTCCATCTGGGTCTTTGGATCAGGAAATTCAGACACAGCTTGAACGTCTCTCAGGCCTGGAGGAGTGGATTTCACCCCCCGGCTGTTACTCGTACGTAGCTGGAGAATGAGCACTGCCCAAAGGCCCAGTACATGTGGGAAAGTCATTTATTTAGGTCTCTGTCAAAACGGCTGATAAATGCAGGTGATTTATAGCTGCACTCAGGTCAGAACATGAATTTGTAAAAAAAATAAAAATAAATAAATATTCAAGAATTTGTATAATGTGTACCACATGTAGTTGGCCCTTTGTGGACATGCGTAGTTTACTTCTGAGGCAGGTCCAACATAAAAAAAACAACCCTATCCTTGAGGTCTGAAATAATCATCTCCCACAAGAATGTACAGCTGTTTGTGTTTTAATGCTATTCAAGTGCATAAGAGGGACAGTGAGTGGAATTACAGAAACAGCGCCACCTGTGGAGTGGAGCTCACTTCGTGATCAAGCCAATCTAGGGACAAAAACAAATAAACTCTTGGCGATGTATAGGTCCCCGATAGTTGCTCTCAAAGTGTAGTTCAGTTGCAGTTTGGGCTCTGGGACCATCTTTTTCTTCGGTTTCTTCTTTTGTGTCAATTTTCTTTTCTCTGCAAATACTTCTTGGCAGCTCTATAACCCGTCAGGCCCATGTTGTGCTGTTATCTCACAGTGGAATGAAGAACACAACACACCTGTGGATTCTTCTCTAACACTTATTCTGAGGGCTTCCCTGAAGAGTTCCTGAAGGGGAACTAACTCCCTGTCAACACTCTTCACGTCAGAAGAAATGCTGGAGGAGTGTAACTTGAGTTGCTGTTTGGAAATAGATGGGGCATACACTTTACTCTTTAAAATTAAAGGTACTACAAAGGGATCTTTGTGCGATAGAATAAACACTTGGTTCCAAACAGATCCATTTTTGCTAATGTTTACATCTTTAAAAAAAGTACCTTAAGATCAAGTGATCAATCTTTTAAAAAATTTAAGGTCTTCACACTCACACCTCTGTGTTTCTTTAGGGAAATAAATGTTTGT
Source organism: Hoplias malabaricus (assembly GCF_029633855.1). Classification (NCBI taxonomy): domain Eukaryota; kingdom Metazoa; phylum Chordata; class Actinopteri; order Characiformes; family Erythrinidae; genus Hoplias; species Hoplias malabaricus. The sequence goes on from NC_089807.1 coordinate 41,846,975, forward strand.
AGCACCTTTATTTTTAAGAGTGCTTTATTTTTATCAGCGAAGCCATAAAAGAACCACTTTTGGTTCCGTAACTATTTTTGTTAAACTATTTTTGTTTAACAAACGCATGTGAACCTCCATCACTTGGTCTGAAGGTTGTTAACGTATTGGAAAAATGTCTCTTTATGGAACCAAAAGTGGTTCTTTTATGGCGTCGCTCAAAGAACCTTTGTAGCACCTTTATTTTTAAAAGTGTGTAGTTGTGATTTTGGGGTGGACACGACAAACATTCCGCTTTGGAGAGTGAAAAAATAAAAGCCCAAACATCCAGTTTAATCTAGTTTTGAGGACTTTTATTTTATTACACAGCTGGAAGGCATGAGTCTAATGCTGTAGATAAACATACTTTAGCAAACGTTAGCAGATGTTAAGGTGGAATTACTGTTCAATTCATTCCCTTTATCCATATTTACTCTTATCGAAGTGCTTGCTGTTACAAGTAGCGTGATTACCTAAGCACTGTCAGAACGTTTTGTTTTGGGTTTTGTGTCACATTTCCAGGGAAAAAAACAAGTATGTGGTGTGGTATGTGCCTGTGTGTGTGTTTGTTCCTGTCCACGTGTTTGCCCAGGGGGGCTCCGCTATGCTGTTTAATTTCAGGATATTCTGTATACACACACTCGTGGCTCGTAAACATGGCCTCACAGTGCAGTAAACCAAGCTCTTGAAGTTCGCAGCACTCGAAGCGTCCCCTGCTTTTTACACTTTTACCCCGGAGCACACGGACAGGACTTTGTTAAACAAAACAAGACGTTCCTTCTAAACACGCTTCAGGCAAGTTCAAACAAGAGCAGGCAGAACTGGCCTGCAGACAGTAGCCCAGAGACACAGCCATGTCCTGAGTGTGGGCTTTAAAGAAACTCTGATAGGCATCAGCTCATATGTTATTTATTTTTAATCTAATAACACAACTGTGTACAAAGTCATAACATGACATTACAGTGTAATACAGTATTGCGCAACTGTACGTTGTAAAAGTGATTTATCTGTTCAGTCTTCAGCTGATAAGCACTTTTCACTCCTTTAAGAAACACTGCCAGGATTTAAAAAGGTGGCATATTATTAAAAACAATTAAAAGCAGAAAAACAAACACCACAAGCACAGAGAAATAAGAGCGCTGAGTAAAAACGAAGAAAACGAGAACGGAGAAAAAAGAGAACCGAGCGAAAACAGCTAAAAACCAGAGCTTCTGCTCCTTGTTCCTCACTGCTGTGCGCTCGGGGTCGGGGTGAACAGCGAGCGGCTCGTTATCATTTAAAGGAACATTACACATGAGACAAACCTGCAGTTTCTAACCTTTTGGAGCTTAGAATTTGACTAAGGATTATGGGCAGGTTTAAAGCAACACTAAGCGTTTGTCTTTGCTACTCTGGGCTCAGCACTGCAGAAACTACACTATGTAGCTTTTGGTATAGGACATTGGTTTTTAAAAAGAACGTATTCAACTCCAATATTGTTTCCCTGCGTGTACGTAAGTCTAAGCCAGAGTCGACTGTATGAGGCTGCGCTCCTTCCCTGGAGTGTTGCAAAAACTCTGGAGCCAATTTTAGCTGCAACATTTTGGCTCTTGCTGAACTTACGCAACAACACAGAGGTGTTCACCCCTGGAGACACGTCTTTGCGGGATTACTTCATTGTTTGGCTTATTACGAGCTAACCCCGAAATTAACGTGGAGCTGGCGGAACATCTGTGGCCGAGGTAAATGCATGAAACAGAGGCTGCCATTGTGCTCCGGCCGTCTATTGGTCTGGAGCCTCGTCAACATCGCCTTTAGGTTCATTCATCCAGAACACACAAGAAGCTGTGAAGCCGGTGCGTGCAGGTCGGCCGTTGGTAAACGAAGGCTGGCTGCAGGTTGTTAAGTTGTTTATCGCTGTAAAGCCGAAGAGCTGTGGGGTAATGTATCCAGTGCTAAACAGCTCGGAGATAAAGGAAGACAATGGAAACAAGCCGAGCTTGAGCAGACAGCTGATGTTTATTAGAGCAGCGGTGAGCTCAGGGATTCTGAAAAGCTGGAGGTTAGGATTATATGGATCTATAAAAAGAATAAGTGCTCTATAACTGCATTATCAAGTCAAGCAAATTAGCCTGGGAAATTATCCGTAGCCTCTTTATGTTCCTGAAGAGCGCCTCTGGTTTAAACAACGTTTTTATGTCAGAATTAAATCAGAGGGAGAAGAAAAAAAAAAAAAAAAAAAAACTGGCCTTGGAGGGTTCTCTTTATCCATGACGGAAAAAGCAGGGAATCAGTCACAGTCTGTGTTCAGCTTCAAATAAAAACTGATGGAATGGGAAGGGACCTAGGAGTGAACCCTGGAGAACCCCAGACCACGTTATTACACCTGTAGGAACGTCACAGATTATGTTAAGGCATAATTACCCTTTAAAACACATCTACCCAATGCTTAGTGTGGGCTAGCCATTGCCCCTGAGCTTAGGAGTGGTGTTTGTAATCAAAACTAATCCTAAAACGTCATTGCTCCAGCATTGGTGTAAAGCTTTTACTGACATTCCCTGAAGGTCTCGTCAATACTGTGTCATAGTGTTGTTTCTTAAAGTACAGCAGGAGTTCCTTCACTGACATGTTTGTGGTGTTTGTTTTCTCCCAGCGTTCCTGCACTCCCCTCATCAGCCGGTGTACACAGCCACGAAACACGGCGTCATCGGCTTCTCCCGAGCGATGGCAGTGAGTATATTTTCTTCTTTGCCTTTTTTCTGCCAAGAAGTGACAGGGATCAGAGTTAATCAAAGTCTAGAACAAGCGCTTTACTCCTGTTGCCCTCAGAGCCTCCAAACCAACGACCCCTGGCCACATATAGGTGATTTAATAATGTTTATACAATAATTAAACATCATAATAGTGATTATATCATTAATTACACTGCATTTTTTTAATGTTTATTATATTATGGTATGTGCAGTGTTTTAATGTTATAAAATATTTCCTAATTCATATAAAACAATTATTAATTACATTTAAATAATAAAAAAAAATAATACTACAAATAATAATACAAATTTGAAAATCAAAAAATATAATGCCTCCCAAATTAATCAATGAAATGAACCACAGAGATAAGTGAAAAACACTAAAAAAAAATACATATTTTAGAATAAACCAGGGATTCTCAAATAGTAGAAAGATTAACCTCCAGAGAGAGTTCACATTAGATAAACAAATGCATACTTCTCGCCCTTAAACGTGTAGTTCTCACTCCATTCTCCACCCTGGTCTCAACATGAACCCCTACATCATTCCCAGGATCCATACAAAGTTTATGAGACGTACTTAATTGTCTGTGTACTCGTGTAAATCAGACACCTCCCCAGCATGAAAATGCAGCCTCGACAGAGACGGGAGAGTGGAGCGTGGAGCACAGAAAGCTCAGTGAAGAGTGAATAAAGAGTGGCAGAATAAACAAGAGATGTATTAAATGATGTAGGATGAAGTTACCATAAGTGGGGTTTGAACGAGTGAGCGGACCTGTGCTGCACTGCACCACTGAGAGACGCAGGTAGAAGTGGAAACAGCCGCTCTTAGGAGGCGGAGTGTGAAAAGGCGGGAAAATCAAACAAAGAAAATGAAAAAAAAAAAGAAAAATTAATAAAACGCATTTAAAAATAAAGGAAGTCACAGGGAAAAAAAGCACATTTATTCATTCATTTTCTTTTTCTGTATCTTGTTGTCTCTCTCTCGTTCTCGTTCTCTCTCTCTCACATTCTCTCTCTGTCTCTCTTATTCTCTCGCTCTCGCTGTCTCTCTCTCATCCTCTGTCTTTCTCATTCTCTCTCTGTCTCTCAGATTTTCTTTCTCTCTTTTTTTCTCTCTTTCTTTCTTTCTTTCTTTTTTTTTTTCCTCTCTCTCTCTCTGAGACTGGGCGGCTGACCCTCTGGCCTTAAATACAGAGCTCAGCAGGTGTGCACACTCAGCACTGATTAACCTGAAGGAGTCTGGGTAATGGAGTTCCTGGAGCGCACAGCCTTTGCTGCTAAGGCCCCACTGTGCCCCAAACTTAAACATCATTGTAAAAATAATGACAAATCACAACAAATCATAAAAGAGAAGTGTTATGAATATCAGGGCCGTTCAGTTTAATCATAAGACTACTATTGTTTTTAACTGTTGACTTAATTTGTGCAGAATGGCACAGATGCCATTTTATAGTTTGTGGATGTGACATTAACCTAATGTTGTCACTTTGTTAAGCAGCTTTTGAAGAGCATGAGTGATTTCTCTGCCTGCTGAGAGATGCCACTGCTGACAATTGCTCTGTGATTGGTCCACTACACACGAAAGGAGATTGTGAAGAGAGTCTTTTCCCTGAAGGATGTTTAGTTGTTGGTCTGTAGTAAAGTGCATTTAGGTTCAGACCCTGACCAGAGTTCACCCCCTAAAATATTAACTAAATAAAACATAACCTTATAATGAAAATTCATTTTTGAGCATTTATAAGTGAGTCCACTCTTTATAAAATGTGCTTATAGTGTAAAGGACAGCTTCTGTGTTGCTGTTCTTGAGTTTCAAAAATGAACCTGTTGCCTCAGGAATCTGAGATAACATCAGTTCTCCTTGTGTGTGGGGGTCCACACATACTTTGCACGGTGTGTTTGTACTGACTGTGTTTGAACATGTTGGGCAGGATGCGTCGGAGCAGGGGAATTATGGCGTGAGGATCAATGCCTTGTGCCCAGCCTTTGTGGACACCCAGCTACTCAGAACCGTGGAGAACGAGGAGACAATGGGCAAGTTCGTCAAGTTCAAAGATGACTTCAAGCAGAGGATGGACAAGTTTGGGGTTCTTCAGTAAGTACAGGAAACAGGAGTTATGTTTTCTAAGCTCTTGACCCCAAACTAATGCATCTTTAAAAGGTGTCTTTGACGTTTGCTGGCATGGGCAGCATTGACGGTTCAGTACATTTGGGCGCTTTTCTCCTGCATGGTACCTCCACTGCACTCGACTATTTTGCTTTTCTTTTGGGTAAATTTGGTTCTGGAAGCGGGTTCTTGTTTAGTGGCTGTTCTCTCGTGGTTCAGAGCGAGTCGAGTAGGGACTAAACCGTGGCGTGTAAACCTTGCAGAGCGCTGATTGTCCAGAGAGAGTCGTCACTCTACGCCACGCAACGCAGACGACCAGCACCAACTCTCCATCTGTAAAATCTCCAGCTGCAGCAGAGATCACGTTTGTTTTTATCCGACTCACGACGGCAGCTCGTAAAATTACGCCTTTTGAAGAGGTTCAAACACTCCTTGGATCGGTGGCCGACGAAAGAACAACACGCCGATACACCATGAGTAAACACCGCTTAACGTTACCGCCGCCGTTGTTGTGGTTTCTAAAGCCTGCTGTTCCCATTAGAGATGGTGTTTTGAGACGACACCAGCTACGTTTCAGAGTGGGGGAAGCTGTGCAAAATGAACAAGGTGCTGTGCAGTAGAAAAGTGCCATTTGTCTTCTAAATGTGTGTGAGCGCCCATTGTGTTTCTTGCTGAAATAGTTTATACAGCCTTGGGGTGGCCCACTTATGATCAGTAAGTGTAAGGCCCTATTGTAAGGCCTTCCTGGAAAGTAGAGGCTGCTACTAGAGGCAGCAAATAGAGGGCAAACAACCTATTAAACCGCTTCAGTTCAGAAGAAACCCAAGGCAGGCCACGTCTACGGTGAAGCACCGTTCTTTTCACTGGGAGAATGTTACTGTAAATGCCTGCAGACAGGCAGAAATAATGACTCCCAGTTCAGCTGCGGTGGGTTTGCAGTGTGGGAACCTGACAGAGGAGCCAGCTGAAGACCTTTCAGGCCTTTTGATGTTTCACAGAGCAAACCCAACACACGCCAAGATTCGCAGTAAACAGAGTTAGTCCTGTCCCAGCTCCAGCTCATTATAAGGTGCATGTTTTACCTGCCGCAGGGGAGAGGTTACGAGGTGTGACAAACAAACCTAAGCTGCCTGAACAAGATAAGAACAGAGAGATAGGGATAAAGATAGACACGCTACAGCTGGGAGAAACTGAGACATGGAGGTAGACACACCTTGGCGGAGCGTGGAATCGGCTCATCCTGCTCGGTTTATCTGTAATGGAGGATATTCTGCTTGATGTTCAGGGGGGTTGATGTTGTTTGTTTTCATATTTTCTCGCTCTAATCTCTGCAAAAGTATGTAGTGTACAAAGCGCCATGGGAGATCATGTCAAGGGCATTTTTTGTTCTCCACGGTCTAGATCAATGTTTCTCAGTTGGAGTTCCACAGTTTAAGCTTGCTCCACTTGATCCTCGCTCCTCTCATGAAGCAGGGTTTCCCAGCTGGATAACTGCAGCCCAGCAGTGTGGATTTTCCAGATATTAGATGGCTTATTTCATGGGCTTGCCTTTCAGCTTAAGTTACCTGGTTGATCTCTGATTCACAACCGTATGAAATATCAGTTTTCACTTTTTAGTTCACAACATCAATTGAACCCAGCAAACTTTACATTGTGTGAGAATGTGATGAAGTATGGACCAATAGAAAAGCTCCAAAATGACTTTTCTATTATTCTATTCTTTCTAATCTTTTTTTACCTTGACTTTCATTGAAATACTATTTTTGGAGATACATATTTTTTATTGGACAGTGACAACATGCTATACGTCCAAATCCTCTTCTAATGAGGCATTCCCACTAGTTTAAGTTGCTCCAACTGCATCAAAAATCATAGCCAATAGAATGAAGTGCACTCAAGCAGATGCACATGAGCCTACGGTCAACCTCCCAATCTCAGGAGTGGGCTAGAGGACTATAAAACACCTGAGCATTGGGAAATAAAGCAGGGGATCGGTGTTCTCGAATGGAGCACCATCCAATACCTGGATGAATTTTGGGATCCAACAGATACCTGACAAAACTAATGGACTGCAAGCAAATCCTCACAGGAGTGTTCCAACATCTAGGGTAAAGCCCCAGAGGGTGGAACTCCAACAAAAAGAGAAAAAAAAATATCCCTATAAAGACAAAATTGGCCATATACAATAACATGGTATAACTGAAACACTCCAGAGAGCCGTTTTGGTTTACAGCTGTTCCAGTGTCAGGTAATAGCTCAGGTAATGATCTAATGTTGATGTAGAAACCCAACACACACTCATAATAACATCAGGCTTATTCACTGTGTCTCAACCCTGTTCTTGAACAATATGTTCTCACACTCTGGGAGATGTTGCAGTGGTTGGTTTAATGTTGCAGTTGTGGTGTCTGATGAAATGTGGAAGTGTGTTCTCACATTTTCCTTCAGCCTTTGCTCAAGAGGGGACCGCATACGGCAGCTGTACGTCTCAGGAAAGACATGAGCCTTTCTGAAACACACTGAAATATAATCAAGGTCTAATAGAGAGACCTTGGTCTTCAGAAATGAAGAGGGTTACTATTAAAAAAGGAGGGGTTTTCAAAGGTTATTTATAAAGTGTGAGGTTTATGGAGCTATTTGCCTGTTGGAAATGTTCTTCAGATTGAAGATGAATGTGTTGTATATGGTTCTTTGTAGCACTGTAGAAGCACAAAGGTTCTTGTATCATTATGATGTCCAGATTGCTACAATGGAAGGACTGTTTTTAATGCTATAAAGAACTATTTTCAAAAGGTGCTATCTGAGGAACCATTTCACCTAGAACCCTTGGAGGACCCTCTGTTTTAAGAGTGGATATTTGGTACATGGTGTCCTCTTCCCCTTTAACTGATCCCCTCAGAGTACACAGAGGGCAGAAGGACAGTAAAGATAAAGCAAAAGCCAAGTCTCTCGGCGCAGACAGAGACATCAGCTCAATCTCCCGATACAGATGTCTGATATCTCTCTGGATCCAGTTTCAGACGTGTTGTCTAGTGAGACCTGGGTTACAGATTAAAGACCTGTGATCATTTGATATTCCACGTTCATATCAGAGCATGACTGGTATGTCACACTGATGACTGATAAGGAAACAATATTTACAGATAATTTCCAGTGTTTTCTGTTTATATTATTCATTCATTCATTATCTGTAACCCTTATCCAGTTCAGGGTCGCAGTGGGTTCAGAGCCTACCTGGAATCATTGGGCGCAAGGTGGGAATACACCCTGGAGGGGGCGCCAGTCCTTCACAGGGAAACACAGACACACACACATTCACTCACACCTACGGACAATTTTGAGTCGCCAATCCACCTACCAACGTCTGTTTTTGGACTTTGGGAGGAAACCCGAGCACCCGGAGGAAACCCACGCAGACACAGAGAGAACACAGCAACTCCTCACACACAGTCACCCGGAGGAAACCCACACAGAGACAGAGAGAACACACCACACTCCTCACAGACAGTCACCCGGAGGAAACCCACACAGAGACAGAGAGAACACACCACACTCCTCACAGACAGTCACCCGGAGGAAACCCACACAGACACAGGGAGAACACACCACACTCCTCACAGACAGTCACCCGGAGGAAACCCACACAGACACAGGGAGAACACACCACACTCCTCACAGACAGTCACCCGGAGGAAACCCACACAGACACAGGGAGAACACACCACACTGCTCCGGTTTCCTCCCACAGTCAAAAACACACGTTGGTAGGTGGATTGGTGACTCAAAAGTGTCCATAGGTGTGAGTGTGTGAGTGAATTTGAGAGTGTGTGTCACCCTGTGAAGGACTAGCACCCCCTGCAGGGTGTGTTCCTGCTTTGCACCCAGTGATTCCTGGTAGGCTTGGCTTACATGAATGAATGAATGAATTCCACATATCTTTGCAATGTTTTTTAAAGTAGCTTTGTTGATCATTTCTACATGAATACAGTTGTTGATAAATCACAATTAAAGTTGGGTTTTGATGTATACTATTGCACTAATGTGAAAAATAATGAAGCAATTTCAATGCAACCCTGTGTTATTTCTCTGGCACTGTGTGTGTGTGTGTTTGCAGACCGTCTCTGATCGCTGAGGGAATGATGCGTATAATCACAGATGAGACTCTGAATGGAGCGGTGATGAAGATCACATGTTCTAAAGGAATCCACTTCCACACGTACGAGCCGCTCTCAGCCTGAAAAACCTCGTTCTGTCTTACAGCAGCTCCAGCTCAGGGTGAACATCAGGACCGCTGGGGTCCGAGAGAATGAACCCTGGCCTAGAATTGGTCTCAGGGCTTTGTCAAAAGAGTCAAACCAAAATATGCAACAAGGTGACTCTGGTTCTCGACTGTGGTCCCGGAGTCCTCCCTCCCTCACTTCTGTCCATTCCAGCTCCGTGGGCTCATAATTTATACGTATTAATGAGCAGGAGAAAAAGCTAAATACACCAAGCAGGTCCAAGACTGTTGACCAATGGTCAGTTCACTGAGGGAAACGGTGGACAATGGTCTGCTGAAATATAATTTATCATCATTTCAAGTTTTACACCAATATTAAAAAGCCATGTATAAATGCTTAAGGGGGTGGGTTTTTTATTGATTATTGATTATTTGTATAAATGTGTGTATTCTTATTGTAACCATGTTTAATTCTTTGGAAAAAAATAATAAGTTTCTGCATATTTATTGAGCTTAATTACCATATGGACTTAACCTTACCTCAGTAATTATTCTTAATTATAGTCATTTTAACATATTTATCATTTTCACAAAGCTCTTGATCCATTTACTTTACAGCAAAACAAGGTTTGTATAAACAAAGGCAAAAAAAACTACTTTCAAAAACATTGATTATAAAATTACTATATTATTATTATTATTGTTGTTGTTGTGAAAATATATTGGTGAAAATATATTTATCAAGCTGCATTTCTAAAGTTTGTAAGAGAGAAGGATCAATGGGATCAGAAACTTCATCTAGTTCTGTACTGAAATAAAACTCCAAAAACTGAACTTCTGAAATTAAATACTTTTATTTTATTACATCTTGAACATCAGCCTCTGTTACTGAACTGTAAACATGAAAGGGGTCACTGTCTGTGAGGAGTGTGGTGTGTTCTCTCTGTGTCTGTGTGGGTTTCCTCCGGGTGACTGTCTGTGAGGAGTGTGGTGTGTTCTTCCTGTGTCTGCGTGGGTTTCTTCCGGGTGACTGTCTGTGAGGAGTGTGGTGTGTTCTCTCTGTGTCTGTGTGGGTTTCCTCCGGGTGACTATCTGTGAGGAGTGTGGTGTGTTCTCCCTCTGTCTGTGTGGGTTTCCTCCGGGTGACTGTCTGTGAGGAGTGTGGTGTGTTCTCTCTGTGTCTGCGTGGGTTTCCTCCGGGTGACTGTCTGTGAGGAGTGTGGTGTGTTCTCTCTGTGTCTGCGTGGGTTTCCTCCGGGTGACTGTCTGTTAGGAGTGTGGTGTGTTTTCCCTGTGTCTGCGTGGGTTTCCTCTGTGTGCTCAACTTTACTCCTACAGTCCAAACACACGTTTTAGTAGGTTGACTGGCCACGGTTGTGAGTAATTGTGTGAAACTGTGCACAGGTGTGAGTGACTGGGTGAGTGTGTGAGTGACTGGGTGAGTGTGTTTAACTGTCTACAGGTGTGAGTGTGTGAGTGACTGGGTGAGTGTGTGAATGACTGGGTGAGCGTGTTTAACTGTCCACAGGTGTGAGTGTGTGAGTGACTGGGTGAGTGTGTGAGTGACTGAGTGAGTGTGTGAATGACTGGGTGAGCGTGTTTAACTGTCCACAGGTGTGAGTGTGTGAGTAACTGGGTGAGCATGTGAATGACTGGGTGAGTGTGTGAAACTGTCCACAGGTGTGAGTGACTGGGTGAGTGTGTGAATGACTGGGTGAGTGTGTTTAACTGTCCACAGGTGTGAGTGTGTGAGTGACTGGGTGAGTGTGTGAATGACTGGGTGAGTGTGTTTAACTGTCCACAGGTGTGAGTGTGTGAGTGACTGGGTGAGCATGTGAATG
>NC_089807.1:41862891-41905391 GCF_029633855.1 Hoplias malabaricus
CTCTGAAACAGAGGGACACGTTCTATCCCTGGGACTGGGTCTTAATAAAATGTCTGTGACCTGCTTCGGTCAAAATACCCCACAGCAGCGTTCTCCCCCTATCTAAGCAGCCCTGTTCAGAATGGCGCCTGTTCCTTTAAATGATAACGAGTCGCTCGTGGTTCACCCCGACCCCGAGCGCACAGCAGTGAGGAGCGAGGAGCAGAAGCTCTGGTTTTTAGCTGTTTTCGCTCTGTTCTCTTTCTTCTGTTTTTACTCACTGGTCTTATTTTCCATGTTCAATGGAACAATAGTAATGCTTCATTATTACTTGGAAGTAAATCTTTTTACATTGGCTCCCAATAAAAAAAGACTCTTTTTCTGGCTGTGTTCTCTCTGTGTCTGCGTGGGTTTCTTCCAGGTGACTGTCTGTGAGGAGTGTGGTGTGTTCTCCGTGTCTGTGTGCGTTTCCTCCGGGTGACTGTCTGTGAGGAGTGTGGTGTGTTCTCTCTGTGTCTGCGTGGGTTTCCTCCGGTTTACTGTCTGTGAAGAGTGTGGTGTGTTCTCCCTGTGTCTGCGTGGGTTTCCTCCGGGTGACTGTCTGTGAGGAGTGTGGTGTGTTCTCCCTGTGTCTGTGTGGGTTTCCTCCGGGTGACTGTCTGTGAGGAGTGTGGTGTGTTCTCTCTGTGTCTGCGTGGGTTTCCTCCGGGTGACTGTCTGTAAGGAGTGTGGTGTGTTCTCTCTGTGTCTGCGTGGGTTTCCTCCGGGTGACTGTCTGTAAGGAGTGTGGTGTGTTCTCCCTGTGTCTGAGTGGGTTTCCTCCGGGTGACTGTCTGTGAGGAGTGTGGTGTGTTCTCCCTGTGTCTGCGTGGGTTTCCTCCGGGTGCTCCGGTTTTCTCCCACGGTCCAAAAACTCATGTTGGTAGGTGGATTGACGACTCAAAAGTGTCACTAGGTGTGAGTGAATGTGAGTGTGTCGCCCTGCAAAGAACTGGCGCCCCCTCCAGGGTGTGAACTTTCAGGAGGACTGTATAAATACTGGATTTCACCAACTGTGTAATTATAGCAGTATTTAATTCCAATTAGTGGACATGTACAAAGTTTTTATGAGCAGCACACATCCATGGATAGACAGAGAACCGGTGTGTGTGTGTGTGTGTGTGTGTGTGTGTGTGTGTGTGTGTGTGTGACCCAACAGTGTCCTCACAGCTTTCAGTGGACAGGAAGGGTACTTAAACAAGTGTCATTGTTGGACAACACTGCAGTCTAAATTGGAGATAAGAGATGTTTAGGTCATATATTCTTTACTTTCCGTGGAGGGAAAACACAACACAATGTCCTATTTTCCGCCCGTTCCACATGTGCACATTTCAGATTCTTCTCAGTGTAAACAAAAGGAGGAGGCCTTCAGGGCTCTGTCCCAATTGGTCAAAATACTGTAAACTTCAGCTGGCCAGCTCGTCCAGCCCAATCTCCTCCTTTACCCTCTCTCTCTCTCTCTCTCTCTCTCTCTCTCTCTCTCTCACACACACACACACACACTCTCTCTCCAGGCTTTCTGAACAACATGTACTGTTATTATTTCCTTAGTATTAAACATGCTATGACTAATTATTAAGTAACTTCATGGAAAATGCTGGAAATGCTGGTTTGTTTCTGTGGTGTGTGGAGGGTTATAGAGGCAGAACTCAACTAGAAACGTCTACATTCAGTATTTACGATTAATAAAAAAATAAAAAAATAAAAACAAGCCTTGGCCCAATGGTCAGAGACCGGGCTTGGTACAACTAGGTTGCTGGTTCAATCCCCAGGACCGACAAGAACATCCACGGCTGAAGTGCCCTTGGCTGTCCCTCTGCTCTCGGCATGTGTTCACAACCCCTAGTGCACTACTGTGTGTGTGTGTGTCTGTTCACTGCCATAGACATGTTAAATGCAGAAGTTTCATGACAAGTAACAATCACACATTAGAAAATTCAAAATCTATGTGATGATGTACAGTACATGTGACACATCACCAAGAGAAACCATTATATGTATACTTACCTGTACTTACTCACCTGCATACGGGTCATGTGAGAGGGAAAAGAGTACTATCTCTTGATGCTGAGTTTTACTTACGTGGTTGAATCCATTCTCCACAGAGGGAAGGGAGAACTAGCATCTAGAAGAGGGAAAATATATTAACTAATAAATATTGATATTATGAATGAACGTTAAACATGCCATGGCCGTAATTGAATCTTGGTAAAGTTGTTAGTTCATTGTTATTTTTATTGTTTATGAAACTTGTGTATCCAAGATACAATAACTTTTATCTCTTAAGGGAATGGTATATTCTAGGGGGCGGGGCTACCTATATATATACCACACAAGGGTAAAAGAGGGAGACTCTGCTAGACCGTGGCGAGAGAAGCATAACTTACGTGTATAATAAGACTCAATTGATTTGGTTGTCATTATCCTTTTTTGTCTCTGCTAATAGAGAATTTTGTTTTGTTAATTTTTTTTGTTCACAAGGAGCGCGCGTGTATATATTGTAAATAGTAATATAAAGTCTGGTGTGTAAATATAGGTGGAAGGGAACCAAAAATCGTACCTCTCGGTGTTATTTCGAGTCGACCTTATGTCATCTCAGGCCTCTCGTCTGACTCTACCCATAGAGAACGCCTCCCACCATTACACTTCGTGGTGGTGAAAGGGTGAGCTTTATCACAATCTACTACAGATTATACTACAGAAATTCATCAGCCTGGTATCAAGTCAAGGCCATGTTTTTGTGTGGCAACAAATTGTGTAAATAGAGGTTTCCTCCAGGTGACTGTCTGTGAGGAGTGTGGTGTGTTCTCTCTGTGTCTGCGTGGGTTTCCTCCAGGTGACTGTCTGTGAGGAGTGTGGTGTGTTCTCTCTGTGTCTGCGTGGGTTTCCTCCGGGTGACTGTCTGTGAGGAGTGTGGTGTGTTCTCCCTGTGTCTGCGAGGGTTTCCTCCGGGTGACTGTCTGTGAGGAGTGTGGTGTGTTCTCTCTGTGTTTGCGTGGGTTTCCTCCGGGTGACTGTCTGTGAGGAGGGTGGTGTGTTCTCCCTGTGTCTGCATGGGTTTCCTCCAAGTGACTGTCTGTGAGGAGTGTGGTGTGTTCTCCCTGTGTCCATGTGGGTTTCCTCCAGGTGACTGTCTGTGAGGAGTGTGGTGTGTTCTCCCAGTGTCCGCATGGGATTCCTCCGGCTGACTGTCTGTGAGGAGTGTGGTATGTTCTCCCTGGGATAAGCAGTTACATATAATGAATGAATGAATTGTGTTAATAGACACATCACCTCTAAATGCAAACCGGAGGCTTAATTCTAACACTAATCCTAAACCAAAACGTCATGTTTACATCACAGTAACCCTAACACTATAGCACTGTGTGATTTCATGCTTTAGTAGCACAGAAATGTTACACTAAGGCATTGGTCCTCATTGGCATGTGTGTGTACTACATGCGTAAACATGTACCACGTCAAAAGAAATAATTAATTTAGATAAAATCTAAATAAAATATAACCTACAGGTCTACCGTAGTTAGAAATCGCTGGAAGTTCTTCACTTTTTAAAGGCTATGACTTGTTCAGTTGCTACTATAAACACAAAAGTGTTAGATCTGTGGCCATGGGAGAGATGAACAGAAACGCAGACCCACGTACAATCCCTTAGAGGGTTCAGGGTTTAAAACAAGCACCTGGAGAGTGTGTGGTGTGTGTACACACCGACAAACAGAGAAAGAAGTAAAGAGACCTTCCCCTGTTCAAGCACATTCCCATGGGCCGAGCCCAGGGGCAGACGGACCGGGTTTATTCCTAGCTCGCGTTAGGGTAAAAACACCGCTGTGGTCCGGCAGGTTCCGACGTGAGCCCCTCGTGTTTGTTTTTCAGCCCCACTCCTCAAGTGGGCTCTTTCCCAGTGATAAGATGTTATTGTAGGACTTCCCACGAGCTTGTGAAAACCATTTTGACTGGCAGGCAATGAGGCCTTGGCCCCGCGCCAACGATAATACCTCGGCTTTGATTGGCAAAGAAAATAAGCCCTGGGAGCGGTGCACATTCCCAATCAAGGAGCTCGGAGGAAATTCATTTCGGAACGAAACAATGAAATCATATGAAGGTGGCTAATTTGGAGGGCTGGAGCAGGGGGCTCGGGGGGGTGTTGGAGGTTTTAGCCCACGGGGAAATGTAAATACACAGGGGAAGAAGAGGAATAGTGTAAAGAAATGAGTGTAGAACTTTCTTATACTTCAGGTTTCCAATGTAAAGTCAGAGCTCAATGGATATGTGAGCTGAGACCAGTTTAAACACACTGGGAAAATGACAGCACCATCTGGAATGAAGGATGAAATGAATCCTACTCATTCAACTGTTTAGAGTGCATATTAATTCTATTACTGGAGGCCGGTTGTGGCTGGGGGCGGGTCATTGTTAATAAGAGAGTCATGAGACACTGTGTCTGTGAGTGATGTGACTGCTTTTGAAAGGCACTGGATGACCACAGCATACACACCCAACTCTAGCGCACGCCTGTGCTCTGGAAAAAAATGTTAACCCTTTATTAGACTCACTATTTCCCTCTACAGCTACACTATATGAAGTCAGTGGCACATTGCAGTGATATTGCAATATGTTGCGATTACATCGCGCAACAATCTAAACACGGTGCTGAAGCTTTGAAGTGACGCCTGCTTGTTTTTTTGACTTCTGATTAATCAATCACTCTAAGATCCTTAGGAAACACTGATTAGAAAGCAGTAAACAATGCCAGGGCTCATTTGCATAATGCAAAAGCAAAGGCCAGAGCTGCAATAATACCTTTACAGAGTACACAGCTAGTGCATTGGCTTGAGAAACTCCACACAGGGTCAGTACCTCACACAGAATATGCATCATTTCCAAAAAAGAGCATGAAATTAAACAGCTGCACATGAGCCTGGTGTCATCACGTACTTTGTTCCCTGAAGGAATGGAGCTCCATCCACTTCCTGTGGGATGCTTTGGAGTAGGGTTTTAGATCTGACCTGACTTCACTAATATTCATGGGGCGGAATGCCATCAAATCCTATCTGAAATGAGAAATCCCCTTCTCAGCCGAGTGGGACCTGTTACTGCAGCGAATGGGGACAAGCTGTTAATAGTCTTGTAAATAACTGTTTATAACGCAACTATAAGGAGAAATAACAAAGTCAAAGGCACATTACAGTGTCGGACAAGCCATCGGTCACTCGGCTCATGTGAGTTTGTCTGTTAGCCCCTAGCTCCGAAAGGCTCTCATTAACTTGAATGATGAGCTCAATTATACGAGTGTGACTCACACCAACCAATCAGGAAGGAAAGAGACTGCAGTGGCATGCATGAGGTACGGCTAATTAGGGGGAAAATGAACTCCTAATGTAGGGGAGGGGGGGGTGGGGTCTGGCAAACTTTCATACACACACACACACACTTACAGACTCGTATTTATTGCTTTTCAGGTCACACGACACTTCACATTTGGATATTGTCTACAATTCACTTGTATCAATAGAAATGGGCCAGATTTACACTTTAAAAACTTTATAGCAACAATATATAAGCAACCTTTAACACTGATGTTCATTGTACATTTAATAGGGAACAATAATGTTGCTGCATGTTGTAATGATAAAATTATATAATATATGCAATAAATAAATATATATTTTTAATCCTAGCATTAATTTAAATGTCATTCATCAACAAAAGAATATTTAACTGTTTCAGAACGAAAGAAAGAAGGAAAACGTCATCCAGTCTCCATAGTCTGGTCTGGTTATATCCTAAAACTGACACGCGAAACACGCTCATACACACCCCCCCACACACACACACACCAGTTCTCACCTTGCCTCAACTGAAAGAACCGAAACGTCCCGAGGGAAGTAACGCATGTTGAAAGAAGCTAATTCTCGCCCAGCTGACCTGCACACTCCCTCCCTCCCTCCCAACATGCTTTTCTGAAGGCCATGATGAATGGAACTGCATATTACCATAAAGTTGAAGAGCACCAGAGCCAGGGCTAATCAGCAAAAGCTAATGACACTCTCTCAGGGCACAGGACCACGTTGTTTCGCCTTCATTTTTTATAGATGTGATTATGATTGCAATCATTATGACTGGTCTAATATGCCACTTAATACCTCCTGCCCACTGGGGGTTGGATACTGTGTCCTGCTGTAATTACATCACGTTACACTGAATACTGATCTGGCTGAGGGCGAACTGGCAGAAGGGCTCAAGGATTTTATACATTTACTCTTCAGTGAAATGACAAATTTAATCACATCACAGAGGTTAGAAGTTTTGACCAAGGACTCTTAGTTTAACAAGGGATTCCAGCCTCTGGCATGTGGAGGCTAGCTGAGTAACCCACTGAGGTTACAATTACAGACTGTAGTTCACTGAAGTGCAGGGTAAACAGCGGCTAACAAAGTATGCAGAGCAACATGTGGACTATTGTCAATATTCCAACAAAAACAACACGCTCCTATTTGGCCAATGGAACTGATAAAATAAACATGTTTTGTTATGAATCAATTACTCATTCAGCCTCATCACGGCGGTGAGGTCACACCCTCCCTCCTTCTCTCCCTCTCTCTCTCTCTCTCTCTCTCTCTCTCTCTGTCAGAAAGGTGGGAGGCAGATGGCATGGTGAAATCCCCCTGTTGAAAGAAACTAGCGCCTACACAGATGGTGTAAACGAAAGCCTGCTGCAACCTCAACACACTAAAATAAGCTCAGACCTCTGGGATCTTCAGCTCCAAAACCGCTGAAAAAAGAGAGGTGATTCTAGTCCAGAGTCACAAGTGGCTCCTGCGCTCGAATAATGACAACAACTTACACAATGAGCATCAATCAGACCTTAAAAGATGCCTTTAAGTGGATATTGAAGGCAACACCTTAAAGAGGCAAAGGTAAACGTCACAGATCAATGTGCATTAGCACATTAAAGCAACACTAGGTCAAAGTCTCACCTTACAGTTACTGTCTGGCCCTGAAACCAAGGTGGAGTGGCTGGGTTGGGATCTCCTGCCCACCTTCAAAAGTTACATAGTGCAGTGTCTGCAGTGCTGAGCCCGAAGTAGCAACGACAGTAGCTCTATTCACCCTCGTGAACTTCACAATGATGCTGAAGCTGTAATGTTCAGGTAAAAATATTACATAGTGTTCCTTTAAGGTGGGGGCGAAGATCATCAAATATAAGTGTAGACCCATTTAAGGTGGACCTGGTGATGAGTTTGTAATTCTGGCTCGAATGTGTTCTGTTGGAACTAGATGAGTACTTTTCTAGTACACGTGCAAGTGTTTACAAGAGAATTAGCATCAGTTAGCACATTAGCTTAACGGACAGTCTTCCAGAGCTCCGGTGCGGTTCCCAGTCTCACCTCGAGGGTTCTTGCGGTTCAGGACGGGGAGATGAGATTAGGCACCACACCATGGCTCTGCCACTGTGCCATGTTTCCCCTGAATCAAAACAAACCCACGTTATGTGCGGCACGATGCGGCTGTGTCCCGGAAACTGTTCCTAACTTCGGTTGACTCTGTACTTTACACGTATGGGATTGCACCTTGGTGGACACCGTTTCATGTCCAGGATGTACATTTTGTACACTCTCGGAACTGAAGACCCTCAACTCTGTTCACTTCCCTGCTCGCGAAGCCCTCCACATGGAGAAGGAAAGCACTGTTACAGCACAAAGGCGAATCTTGTAGAAACATACCGACGGCGCACAAGCGATTAAAGTCTTTACTGAGCTTAGCCACATCTGTGCTGTCTGGACCACTGCAGCTCTGCTGATTACTCTAAAGGGGGGGGGGGGTGCAGTGGAAAGCCTCCTGCTGGAGGGGAGGGTGATATCTTGGGGGATTTTTCAGGGTGTTGCTGGTTGGGGAAAGTCAGTACTTCCCTACACTTATCACTTTCAGCTGTGTCTGAAGGCTCTTCCTGAGATGAACCCGACTCTAATCCCCAGCTCCGGGGGTCAGCCTTAAACCCAAAGTCACCTTTCTGCACTCTCCACAAAAACATTGCGAATAGAGGTCAACGAGTTTAATGTCTGGAGGATTATGGATCAAAAACACCACTGCAACTCATCCCAAACGTATCGGTTGGATGCTGCTCCATCATTCCAGAGCTTTCCACAGGTCCACAGCCCAATGTTTTGGAGATTATTATAATTTTTTTGTTGCACCATTGGGCGGCACGGTGGCGCAGCAGGTAGTGTCGCAGTCACACTGCACCACACTGCACCACGCAGGCTTTGTGGGTTCGATTCCCGCTTCGGGTGACTGTCTGTGAGGAGTTGGTGTGTTTTCCCCGTGTCCGCGTGGGTTTCAGTTGGTGTGTTTTCCCCGTGTCCGCGTGGGTTTCCTCCGGGTGCTCTGGTTTCCTCCCAGTGTCCAAAAACACACGTTGCAGGTGGATTGGCGACTCAAAAGTGTCCGTAGGTGTGAGTGAATGTGTGTGTGTGTTGCCCTGTGAAGGACTGGCGCCCCCTTCAGGGTGTATTCCCGCCTTGCGCCCAATGATTCCAGGTAGGCTCTGGACCCACCGCAACCCTGAATTGGATAAGCGGTTACAGATAATGAATGAATGTTGCACCATTGGTGTTTGCAAACTGAAACCTGATAAAACAGGAATGTATAAAAATAACAGCAGGTTATAAGGGCATTCTAACTCCTCTAGATTTCTGTCTGATAACAGTATGTTGCCGGTCTTTCCTTACACTCTTCTTCACGTTCTAGCTGTGTGAAAGCAGAGAGGAGGGACAAAACATTAGGATTAGGGCGATGCCTGGTGTGGAGATCAGGGTTAGTGTTTGGTTAGTGTTACTCTAGGCTTTAAAGGGATTGTATCAGGGTGTGCATTTTTGATATGCACCGCTGCGATACTGGGTTGGTCTGGTGTTAGTTTAACCACAAACTATTCCTGTGTTCCACCAAATATACAGCAGAGTAATAAACCCAATCAGCACCCAATGTCTTAGTATTCAAGTCTGCTATGTCCTTTAAACCTGTCCAAACCAGAAAGAGACTTTTGATGTGTACTTAGTATGCCGTACATCGCTTAAACGTGATCCAACGGAGGAGAGAAGGCCGGAGTGTTTTGTCAGAAAAGCCCGGGGTCTGAGCCCCTCCAGCAGGAGCTTAAGCAAACGGAGGGGTAGGCTTTGAGTGGTTTAATTAAAAGGCTGCAAAATCCTCTAAGAGCCATTACAGAACACACTCTGGGAGCTCCAGAGGAGAGCAGGAGTAAAGGTGCAGGGTTTCAGTCTGCTGCAACTTTAATTACACTCCCTGGTGCTCCGTGGAGTCCACTGGAGCAGAATGTACAACACACACACAGCAATTATTCACAGAGACCTGAACCTGCGTACCTTCATCAGCACAGCGCTGTCACTCAATCACAATCTGTTCCTCTCTCCCTCTCTCTCTGCCTCACTCTGAAACAAATAAGAGCTGAAAGAAATTAATAATTCATCCACACGCATCCACAGACATGAAATAACTGAATATAAATAATCTACACACACATGACATTAACATTTCTTACATGGGTTTTATTGGATCTGAAAGCCAGGGTAACGTACAAATAGAAAATGATTCCTCGGTTATGACACTTGAAACACTCTGAGTAGACAACAGAGGGCAGCAAAGGCACATTAAAGGCACCGTAGGTCAGAGTTACAGTGACATCTAGTGGACAAGGCATGCATTTACCTAACTCTAACATTAGCCAAAGGCAGAAAAGTGTGACATGCAGCTGCAGCTAATTAAAAAAAATAAATTCTAATACAGTATATGGCCCTAAGTCTGTATCATCCATTTCATTCTTTTTATTTGGATATTACACAGTGTGTGAACCTTAAAGTAACCGAATCCACTCTTTATAAGTGGTGTCTACAGACCTATGGACATACAGCGTATATTATAATGGAGTAATAATGGGAAAACGCTGACCCTCAGTTTGTCTAGTTTCTAAATCACTTCTGTCCATTTTACAAAAGTATAAAAAATAAAGCCACTCCATGAAACATAAATATGAATATTAATATTTATAAAGATGCTGACGGTACCAGCACCTAATGGCCATCTGTCGTGGTCCCTTCCGCATGTCTACATTCATCTGGACAAGCCAAGCACCACGCCACAGTCATATTGTGGGCTCTATATTCTTCAAAAGGCTGGATGTGTCCTTCATCCTGAGGAGGGAAAGAGAGTAAATGTGAGTCTTGAATAGAAAGAATCGCCAGCTTTTTCCATTACACTACACTGACTCTACTCCTCACAAAACACTGGGAAAGACTCAGAATGAAGACATACAGAACTGCACTTACATGCTGGCTATTCTCTCCAGCCTCTCCTTAATACTTTCCTAAAAAACATAAAAATAAAAATAAAGAGAGAAAAACATGTACAAAACATTTAAAGGGTCACTGTGCACTGCCAGAGGTCAAGCAGGGGTCAATTCACTGTAAATAAACAGTGGTGGTGATAGGAACCAGGGGTCCCTCGTGGCTTGATGCAGTCGTGTGCATGGACGGAAGGATAAAAGCTCACCTCAGGTGATGATGCTGGAAGGCTCATAGGAGTGGTACTGTCCAATTCTGGTCGCCCCACCAGTGTGGAAATACTTATGGGCCCTTTAACTGGGTCTAAAACTAGAGACGAGCGTAAAAGTACAACACAATGTAGAGTATTTAACATTTAAATATACAACTCATGTAATACATCAGATAGGAACTGCATTGATTAGAGAAGCATTCTGACACACAGGAACCATGGGTCACCATCATTTTATCATGTATCCAGAACCAGCACAAACCACTAGCACCTACAGCACATCAGTTCTCAGCTCACTCTACAGAACACTGAATAATACATATCTTCAATGCACACAGAGTTGAAGTGGAGGGCATGAACCACTCTCACCTGTCTCTTCAGTGGAGTGTCTCTTCTCGTGTGGAACAATAACCCCTTCACTTGTTCTCGGTGGATCCTGCACAGATGGAAGGACAGAGAACTAGGTCTGTGTGATACATATGAGTTGATATTTTATGTCTGTAATGTGGCGTGTAAAATGAGTACACAGTCAATATTTATTTATTTATTTATTTTAATTTTCTCCATGAGCTGAATTCTGGCCACAATGTAAATGAAGTACTTGGATGACTGCTCTTTGTTTTCCAGGGCGCTGGATTTTGTAGCATTAGAGCACACTGTAGTGTGGTCACTTCATTATTATTATTATTATAATTATTATTAAATTACATTTTTAAATCTGTATTAATCTATTTGTTTTGTTTCTTGCGTTTCACTGCATCACTTCTCACTCACTGACTGGCTGACTGACTGACCGACTCACTCACTGACCGACTCACTCACTGACCGACTCACTCACTGACTCACTGACCGACTGACTCACTGACTCACTCGTGTATGTGTGTGTGTGTGAGACAGAGAGAGAGAGACAGAGAGAGGGAGACAGAGAGAGAGAGAGAGAGAGAGAGAGACCTGTGCTGTGTTGAGGGTCAGCCTGGTCTCCAGCAGCAGGACTCTGCTCTGCAGGTTCTCCCAGTCACTGCGCTCTATTGTGATCTTCCCAGACATGTTCTTCTCCAGAGCCTGTAGCCTGGCATCCAGCAGAGTCAGCTGCTGCCCCAGCCTCAGCACACAGTCCTGCAGACCTGCCTCCACGGCCCTCAGCATGCTCTCTGACACACCTCCCTTCAGGAGAACATACACCAAGGTGTGAGTGCTATATTTTTCATTATTAACAACAATACGTTTGCATGAGATTGGAAAAAAACACAGACACAGAACTTTAAAGCACCTTAAAGAAATAATCACTTAAAAACAAACTTCCACTGTTAATTGCAATGATCACATTTGTCACCACTGAAGGACGTAACGCTGTGTGTATTACTGGTTTATTTTCCACAGATGTTCTCACAGATTGTAGGTGACCAGCGCAGACGGCAGATGGTGCATTTCCCAGTGGAACACACACAGACGCAGAGCATGAATGAAAGGAGGTGGTGATGGAGCTAATGTGCAGATGGAAATCCATACACATCCTCACCATATGAGCAGCAGGGCGAGGGCTGGTACTGACACAAGCCTCTTTTCCTTCCTCTCTCTGCTCCTCCTCCTCTTCCTCTTCCTCTTCCTCCTTCTGCTGAGGCGGCTCGTCTGAGGAGAGGCTGAACTGTGGAGAGCTGTAGCCCAAGTGTCTCTCCACCAACGGCCGGCTCAGATAAACCTGCACAACAGACAACACTCAGAACACAACACCGACATTACACTGACACCTAGTGGCCAGCAAGGATCAGACATTAGATGTGAAACCTTGTTTAACCATGGGAACCCTAATGTGGGGGACCCACTCTATGGAGCATAACCTATGCTCACAGAAGATGAGCATAGTCTTCATCTTATGAGAGTTGCACCGGTAAAATATAATAAATAAATAAGACAGGCACTTTCATAATGATTGTTTGCGACTGATGGCAGTAAAAATGTATTGCTCCTGAGACTCACGGTCTGAGCTGGCGTCCTCTTGGTGTTCCTGTGAGTCGGCGATTCCGTGGACTTCGAATCACTGCGAGAGAGCAGTCTTCTTTTGGGAGGACTAACAAACTGCAAGGCGAAGCTAAGTTAAACCACCGACCGGAACTGAATCGTTTTCTTATATTTAGAAGTGAAAAATCAAGCCACACGGTCATTACCTTGGTTCCTTTGGTGAGCTGCTTGTGTTTCTCCAGGACGAAGCCAATAATGTCACAGAGAAGGCCGGCCTTCCTCTCTGCGAATCCGAACTGGAGGAACTGCTGCTTGGTCAGAAGGGGTTTATAACTGAAAAGATCACGGAGAACCTGAAAGAGACACAAAATTCAGCATTTCTTGTAAACTCAAGGGTCACCTGGAGGAAACCCACACAGACACAGGGAGAACACAGCAGATTCCTCACAGTCACCCGGAGAAAACCCACGCAGACACAGAGAGAACACACCACACTCCTCACAGACAGTCACCCAAAGGAAACCCACACAGACACTGGGAGAACACACCACACTCCTCACAGACACAGGGAGAACACACCACACTCCTCACAGACAGTCACCTGGAGGAACCTCCAGGCCCCTGAAGCTGTGCGACACCTACCTGCTGCGCCACCGTGCCGCCCTGCTTTTCTACATGTATACTGTATATATACACACAGAGTGAATCAATGTCCCAGGACACCCTTTTATTTCAGAAACGAAATGAAAAATGCCATTTCTCAATACCCAAACGAGTAACGGGGAAGGGGCCTATTTTTTAGACTATGCCTAGAACATGGCTGCCATCTTGAAAGCCACCATATTGATTCAAGGGCAAATTTTACCAATGGGAAGGTGGTCATGTAGCATATCAAAGAAGACCAGAATTGTCTCAGAAATTGACTGCCGCAATCAGATTTACAGTATCTCTTGTGGTTCACAAATGATCAACACTGAAATATCAAAACTGTTGTTGTTTGTTACGAACATATCCTAAAAGACAGGCCCCTCCCCCATTACTCACTGGGGGAATTCAGAGATGTCATTTTCCCTTCTACTTCTGAAGTATAAGGGCATCCTGAGACTTTTGACTCTTTTGTTTTTATTGTAATTGGTTTATTAACCTTTATTGATTGATAGATGGATTAACTGATTGGCTAGCTGTACGAACACTGCTATGTATCTGATTGCATTCAGCCTACGAACTTTAACTGCGGTCTAAAGTTTCGAGAAGTGGCCTGGGGACCGTCACTGAACAATCACAGAACTGTGTATCAATTATCAATAAAATGATGGTATTCTACACTACGCAAGGACTCTAAAAGAAGATCAAAACCTGCATCCCGTTCTGGAAATAGAGGAGACAATGCGGGGAACGACCAAGAATAATCACAGGAAGGAGCTTAATAGAAACAATCCGCTTCGGCGCACGGGAGGAAGGCAGGAATGGAAGGTATGACAGCTCTGCTAAATGTCGCTTTCCTGTTACAACGACTTTAATTCAGAGCAAATGCCTCCATTGCCCTCTGCAGCTTTCTGGACGTGGTGATGGCATATAGCGTCCCGCTGGGCTTCTCTCTCTGAGCTGGGAGTACGGCCAAAACCTCGTACGCCTTCCACACAGGGTCAGTGAACAGGAGAGCGCTCTGGTAAACACAGCAGCTCATCTGCTTCACTCGCAGCGAAACGCAGCTCATATCTGACGGCTTGGACCAACATGAAAAACTATTTCGCTTCCTCCGAGAGCTGAAACCAGTAATTACTCTGATGCAGGCTGTCTGCAGGGAGCTGGAGAGGAGCGAGTGGAGCTGGATGGAGACGTAGGCCACAGATGCTCCACATCACTCCGCTCTCTGGGAGAGACTTCTGGTTTAGATAAGCGTGTTAAGACTTCCCAGCGCATGGACAAGGCCGTGGGGTTGAAGATAAGGCTCTTAAGACTGATGACAAAACTAAGCCTGAGCAGAGAAAGTCCTGCAATCAGTGCCAGGAATGAACCGCACAGATATGATGCTTTCATCTTTCATTCAGTGAAACACAGAGAGTAAAAAACTAACGAGTCTAGTTTTGATTCTTGGCAGATTTATTGAAATCGAGGGACATATTATGAACATAAAATAACTTAATGTGGGGGTCTGGAGCTTTTACCAAAACCAAGAAACCAGTCCGTTTTCAGTGGGCTGCCCAAGTTAGAAAATAAAAGTAATTAATTAATTCATTCATTCATTATCTGTAACCCTTATCCAGTTCAGGGTCGCAGTGGGTCCAGAGCCTACCTGGAATCACTGGGCGCAAGGCAGGAATACATCCTGGAGGGGGTGCCAGTCCTTCACAGGGCAACACACACATTCACTCACACACTCACACCTACGGACACTTTTGAGTCACCAATCCACTTACCAACATGTGTTTTTGGACTGTGGGAGGAAACCGGAGCACCCGGAGGAAACCCACACAGACACAGAGAGAACACACCACACTCCTCACAGACAGTCACCCGGAGGAAACCCACACAGACACAGAGAGAACACACCACACTCCTCACAGACAGTCACCCGGAGGAAACCCACGCAGACACAGAGAGAACACACCTCACTCCTCACAGACAGTCACCTGGAGGAAACCCACACAGACACAGAGAGAACACACCACACTCCTCACAGACAGTCACCCGGAGGAAACCCACACAGACACAGAGAGAACACACCACACTCCTCACAGACAGTCACCCGGAGGAAACCCACGCAGACACAGAGAGAACACACCTCACTCCTCACAGACAGTCACCTGGAGGAAACCCACACAGACACAGAGAGAACACACCACACTCCTCACAGACAGTCACCCGGAGGAAACCCACACAGACACAGAGAGAACACACCTCACTCCTCACAGACAGTCACCCGGAGGAAACCCACACAGACACAGAGAGAACACACCACACTCCTCACAGACAGTCACCCGGAGGAAACCCACGCAGACACAGGGAGAACACACCACACTCCTCACAGACAGTCACCCGGAGGAAACCCACGCAGACACAGAGAGAACACACCTCACTCCTCACAGACAGTCACCTGGAGGAAACCCACACAGACACAGAGAGAACACACCACACTCCTCACAGACAGTCACCCGGAGGAAACCCACACAGACACAGAGAGAACACACCACACTCCTCACAGACAGTCACCCGGAGGAAACCCACGCAGACACAGGGAGAACACACCACACTCCTCACAGACAGTCACCCGGAGGAAACCCACGCAGAAACAGGGAGAACACACCACACTCCTAAAAGACAGTCACCCGGAGGAAACCCACACAGACACAGGGAGAACACACCACACTCCTCACAGACAGTCACCCGGAGGAAACCCACGCAGACACAGAGAGAACACACCACACTCCTCACAGACAGTCACCCGGAGGAAACCCACACAGACACAGGGAGAACACACCACACTCCTCACAGACAGTCACCCGGAGGAAACCCACGCAGACACAGAGAGAACACACCACACTCCTCACAGACAGTCACCCGGAGGAAACCCACACAGACACAGGGAGAACACACCACACTCCTCACAGACAGTCACCCGGAGGAAACCCACGCAGACACAGAGAGAACACACCACACTCCTCACAGACAGTCACGCGGAGGAAACCCACGCAGACACAGGGAGAACACACCACACTCCTCACAGACAGTCACCCGGAGCGGGAATCGAACCCACAACCTCCAGGCCCCTGGAGCTGTAATTCTGATTCTTAATTAGTGTTCAGACACTTTTGAAGTGCTCCGCCCCCTTGTCTGAGTCTATCCAATCACAGCACTGGGTCCGTGTTTATGTGAGGACGCAAAGACAATGTAAAACTGACCAAAACAGACACAACGGGGAAATAAGGGCACTGAGTAAAAACGGAGAAGAAAGAGAACAGAGTAAAAACGGCTAAAATCCAGAGCCACTGCTCCCCGCTCCTCACTGCTGCGTGAACAGGTGTTTCACTAAGACCCCACAACTGCCAAAGAGACTGGGAGAATATGTCCACTTCAATTCAGTGAACCTCATACCATCCAATGTTCATTTTCACACTGGAATAACCCCTGTTTCAGGATTTAACCTAAAAACCAAGCCATACTTTTCCACTCCCAGAACTGAGTTGGAGAACCACGCTCAGCTTTGGATCTGGAATTCCTCAAAACAAAGCAGAATTCCTCTCTCCTGGTCAGACTGCAGCAACTGGAACCATTTTAGCAGGTTATTAATTAGCATCGGAGTACGGTGGGTATAAGGGACTCCCCGCTATCAGGAAATGAACGCTGCTATTTCCTTCCCCAAGAGAGCGTCAGGGAGCACATGAGGACGTGTGGCTGATGAAGGCAAAATCATGAAGGATCCTAGCAGTCAATAACAGATAATAAAAGGCAACATACTCGCTGATAAAAAGGAGGCCTGCTGCTCTTCAATAAAACGGAAAATTACCAGCTAAGAGTTTCAGCGTAATGATTCCAAGAGACCACATCCTGAACGCATTTAGAACGAGGACTCGGCTGGAACTGCAAGAGGTCTGCGAGTGAAAACACAGCTCAACTTTTCACACGAAGATTGGGGACCTACGTTTAAATAAATAAATAAAGAGCGATGTTCAGTGTTATTACATAATCACTCAATCTCAGCTATTCATTCATTCATTCATTCATTATCTGTAACCCTTATCCAGTTCAGGGTCGCGGTGGGTACAGAGCCTACCTGGAATCATTGGGCGCAAGGCGGGAACACACCCTGGAGGGGGCGCCAGTCCTTCACAGGGCAACACACACACACACTCACACATTCACTCACACACTCACACCTACGGACACTTTTGAGTCACCAATCCACCTACCAACGTGTGTTTTTGGACTGTGGGAGGAAACCGGAGCACCCGGAGGAAACCCACGCAGACACAGAGAGAACACACCACACTCCTCACAGACAGTCACCCGGAGGAAACCCACGCAGACACAGGGAGTACACACCACACTCCTCACAGACAGTCACCCGGAGGAAACCCACGCAGACACAGGGAGAACTCTCAGCTATTTTACAAAGCTTTTAATACAGTTACTGAAGCCGACTGCACTCACTTTTGTCAGTCATTAATTTGTGTTGTAATAAGCAGAGCGTGAAATGGTTGCCCTTTCTTCCATTCTTCCCGTTCCACCGCGGCTCGAGCGGCTGCCGTTCCGTCCGCTCTCCTCTGTTTATCACGTCGCCGGTGTTATGCATGCGTCCGATGTGTTAAACAAAGCCAAGTGTTCTTAGATTCTTATTTTCTTAAAGAAAGAGTCAGAGTCGGACACTGGGATTTTTCCCAAACTGGAATATAAAGTGTTTACGGTTCCTCTGATTAAACACAACAGGTCTCAGCTCTCAGGGCTCCACACTCCCTCAGCTGTAGATTTACACCAGGGACGACAACAGCAAACCCAGAAGAACCCCACGCAGACACACAGTGACCCGAGGATCTAAGTGAAGGCGCTGAAACCCTGGAGCTGAGGCCCCTGTGCACATCGTTTCCACATTGTTCTGCCTTTCACTTCGTTCACTGTGTCGTTGGTCTGTAACTTACTCACACAGAGATTAGAGAAAAGACATAGGCTTTGAGTAATTCAGCCCACTACAATACATTACAATCCCTATGGTGTGGAGATCAGGGGTAAGCTGGGAAAAAAAAAAAGAGAGAGAGAGAGAGAGAGAGAGAACACGAGACAGAATGAGAGGTAGACAGAGAGAGAGACAGAGAACAACAGAGAGCGAGAGAGAGACAGAGAGAGAGAGACAGAGAAAGAGAGAGAGAGGGAGAGAAAGAGAGAGAGAGAGAGAGAGAGAGAGAGAGAGAGAGAGAGGGAGAGAAAGAGAGAGAGAGAGAGAGAGAGAGAGAGAGAGAGAGGGAGAGAAAGAGAGAGAGAGAGAGGGAGAGAGAGGGAGAGAGAGAGAGAGAGAACAAGTGACAGAGAGAGAGACAGAGAGAACGAGAGACAGAGCGAGAGAGAGAGAGAGAATGAGAGAGACTGAGAGAGAGAGACAGTGAGAGAGAACTAGAGACAGAGCGAGAGAGAGAATGAGAGAGAGAGAGAGAGAGAGAGAGAGAGAGAGGGAGAGAAAGAGAGAGAGAGAGAGAGGGAGAGAAAGAGAGAGAGAGAACAAGTGACAGAGAGAGAGAGAGAGAGAGAGAGAATGAGAGAGACTGAGAGAGAGAGACAGTGAGAGAGAACTAGAGACAGAGCGAGAGAGAGAATGAGAAAGAAAGAGAGACAGAGAGGAGAGAGAGAGAGAAAGAGAGACAGAGAGGAGAGAGAGAGAGGGAGAGAAAGAGAGAGCAATAGAGAGTGATAGAGAGAGAATTACAGAATGAGAGGTAGACAGAGAACGAGAGAGAGAGAGAGAGAGAAAGAGAGAATGAGAGAGATAGAGAGAACAAGAGAAAGAGAGAGAGAGAAAGAGAGAATGAGAGAGAGAAAGAGAGAACAAGGGAGAGAGATAGAGAGAGAAAGAGAGAACAAGAGAGAGAGAGAGAGAGAGAGAGAGAGAGAGAGAGAGAGAAACACTCAGAGGTCTGGGACATTCCATAAGTAAAAGACACCTTGTAAACGGTCTCGACGAAGCTCAGGTCACTCTTTCCCGTGAGCTCCATGCCATTCTCCACCAGATGTTCAGCCACAGCTGGAGAGAAGGAAGTGAAGGCGAAGCTCACGATGGGCAGACACGAGCTAGGGTCTCCTTTAGCCAGCCTGGTACAGAGACACAACAGAAAACAAAACAGAGCTGGTTCTTTAACCGAGTCAAAGACGCCAAAAAACATGTGTGGGTGAAAAAACAAAGTGTCTGCTAGCAATCTTCTGCTTGTCCTTCTGAAGACAAACGCAATCCTCTTTCCTGGACCCTGCTCCTCACTTCAGAGCCAAGCTTATCCCCGACGGGATGCGCCGTTAGTTGCGTCACATTTCAAAACTGCATCTTGGAGCATCTGATGTGCAGCTCTGGGACGGAGCAGGGTAAAGTAGTAAAGTAAAGTGTTGCCCTGACCTCCTCCAACACTGTGGAAATATACACTTCAAACAATATACTTTCATTTTGATATGAGAACAAAACTACAGTGAATGCAGCTACTATTTTAAACAAAGTCAAAAACCCAATTATGTCAAAGAAATGGAGCCAGAAACGTTGAAAGTTTTCTTAATTCTATGAAAAATGATAGATTATTTAATTTTTGTTTGTGTCATTAACATAAAGCTGTCACAGAGCACAAGGGAAATGTTTCGTATTAAATTTCAGCTGGTTGTGAATAAACAGACGCGAACATATTGGCGTTCCAGACATCCACCGAGTCTGGAGCAGGTGGTTCTGTTTACAGCAGCTCATCACTGATGAGAATGAGATCAAGAACAACTGTCAATCTGATTTCCTGAGAGAGTCACCAGACTCTTAGCCCTTCAGCATCTTCACATTACACAATTACACACTCGTAACAACTTACTTTCCCCAGTCTTAACTACAGCGTAATACTCCACAATGAACATGCAGTCAGAGTGCAGCTCATGAGCTTTACACCCACTCTGGCCCTCAGTGTTTTATTCTATTGGCTATGCTTTGCTATAGTGGGTATGCAAACTAAAATCAATTATAGAATCATTCATTCATTGGTCCAGAGCCTACCTGGAATCATTGGGCGCAAGGCGGGAATACACACTGGAGGGGGAACCAGTCCTTCACAGGGCAACACACACATACACACTCACACCTGCGGACACTTGAGTCGCCAATCCACCTACCAACGTGTGTTTTTGGACTGTGGGAGGAAACCGGAGCACCCGGAGGAAACCCACGCAGACACAGGGAGAACACACCACACTCCTCACAGACAGTCACCCGGAGGAAACCCACGCAGACACAGGGAGAACACACCACACTCCTCACAGACAGTCACCCGGAGGAAACCCACGCAGACACAGGGAGAACACACCACACTCCTCACAGACAGTCACCCGGTGGAAACCCACGCAGACACAGGGAGAACACACCACACTCCTCACAGACAGTCACCCGGTGGAAACCCACGCAGACACAGGGAGAACACACCACACTCCTCACAGACAGTCACCCGGAGGAAACCCACGCAGACACAGGGAGAACACACCACACTCCTCACAGACAGTCACCCGGTGGAAACCCACGCAGACACAGGGAGAACACACCACACTCCTCACAGACAGTCACCCGGAGGAAACCCACGCAGACACAGGGAGAACACACCACACTCCTCACAGACAGTCACCCGGTGGAAACCCACGCAGACACAGGGAGAACACACCACACTCCTCACAGACAGTCACCCGGTGGAAACCCACGCAGACACAGGGAGAACACACCACACTCCTCACAGACAGTCACCCGGAGGAAACCCACGCAGACACAGGGAGAACACACCACACTCCTCACAGACAGTCACCCGGTGGAAACCCACGCAGACACAGGGAGAACACACCACACTCCTCACAGACAGTCACCCGGTGGAAACCCACGCAGACACAGGGAGAACACACCACACTCCTCACAGACAGTCACCCGGTGGAAACCCACGCAGACACAGGGAGAACACACCACACTCCTCACAGACAGTCACCCGGAGGAAACCCACACAGACACAGGGAGAACACACCACACTCCTCACAGACAGTCACCCGGAGGAAACCCACGCAGACACAGAGAGAACACACCACACTCCTCACAGACAGTCACCCGGAGGAAACCCACGCAGACACAGGGAGAACACACCACACTCCTCACAGACAGTCACCCGGTGGAAACCCACGCAGACACAGGGAGAACACACCACACTCCTCACAGACAGTCACCCGTAGGAAACCCACGCAGACACAGGGAGAACACACCACACTCCTCACAGACAGTCACCCGGTGGAAACCCACACAGACACAGGGAGAACACACCACACTCCTCACAGACAGTCACCCGGAGGAAACCCACGCAGACACAGGGAGAACACACCACACTCCTCACAGACAGTCACCCGGAGGAAACCCACGCAGACACAGGGAGAACACACCACACTCCTCACAGACAGTCACCCGGTGGAAACCCACGCAGACACAGGGAGAACACACCAACTCCTCACAGACAGTCACCCGGAGGAAACTAGCGGACACAGAGAGAACACACCACACTCCTCACAGACAGTCACCCGGAGGAAACCCACGCGGACACAGAGAGAACACACCACACTCCTCACAGACAGTCACCCGGAGGAAACCCACGCAGACACAGGGAGAACACACCACACTCCTCACAGACAGTCACCCGGAGGAAACCCACGCAGACACAGGGAGAACACACCACACTCCTCACAGACAGTCACCCGGAGGAAACCCACGCAGACACAGGGAGAACACACCACACTCCTCACAGACAGTCACCCGGTGGAAACCCACGCAGACACAGGGAGAACACACCACACTCCTCACAGACAGTCACCCGGTGGAAACCCACGCAGACACAGGGAGAACACACCACACTCCTCACAGAAAGTCACCCGTAGGAAACCCACGCAGACACAGGGAGAACACACCACACTCCTCACAGACAGTCACCCGGTGGAAACCCACGCAGACACAGGGAGAACACACCACACTCCTCACAGACAGTCACCCGGAGGAAACCCACGCAGATACAGGGAGAACACACCACACTCCTCACAGACAGTCACCCGGAGGAAACCCACGCAGACACAGGGAGAACACACCACACTCCTCACAGACAGTCACCCGGTGGAAACCCACGCAGACACAGGGAGAACACACCACACTCCTCACAGACAGTCACCCGGAGGAAACCCACGCAGACACAGGGAGAACACACCACACTCCTCACAGACAGTCACCTGGTGGAAACCCACGCAGACACAGGGAGAACACACCACACTCCTCACAGACAGTCACCCGGAGGAAACCCACGCAGACACAGGGAGAACACACCACACTCCTCACAGACAGTCACCCGTAGGAAACCCACGCAGACACAGGGAGAACACACCACACTCCTCACAGACAGTCACCCGGTGGAAACCCACGCAGACACAGGGAGAACACACCACACTCCTCACAGACAGTCACCCGGAGGAAACCCACGCAGACACAGGGAGAACACACCACACTCCTCACAGACAGTCACCCGGAGGAAACCCACGCAGACACAGGGAGAACACACCACACTCCTCACAGACAGTCACCCGGTGGAAACCCACGCAGACACAGGGAGAACACACCACACTCCTCACAGACAGTCACCCGGAGGAAACCCACGCAGACACAGGGAGAACACACCACACTCCTCACAGACAGTCACCCGTAGGAAACCCACGCAGACACAGGGAGAACACACCACACTCCTCACAGACAGTCACCCGGTGGAAACCCACGCAGACACAGGGAGAACACACCACACTCCTCACAGACAGTCACCCGGAGGAAACCCACGCAGACACAGGGAGAACACACCACACTCCTCACAGACAGTCACCCGGAGGAAACCCACGCAGACACAGGGAGAACACACCACACTCCTCACAGACAGTCACCCGGTGGAAACCCACGCAGACACAGGGAGAACACACCACACTCCTCACAGACAGTCACCCGGAGGAAACCCACGCAGACACAGGGAGAACACACCACACTCCTCACAGACAGTCACCCGGTGGAAACCCACGCAGACACAGGGAGAACACACCACACTCCTCACAGACAGTCACCCGGTGGAAACCCACGCAGACACAGGGAGAACACACCACACTCCTCACAGACAGTCACCCGTAGGAAACCCACGCAGACACAGGGAGAACACACCACACTCCTCACAGACAGTCACCCGGTGGAAACCCACGCAGACACAGGGAGAACACACCACACTCCTCACAGACAGTCACCCGGAGGAAACCCACGCAGACACAGGGAGAACACACCACACTCCTCACAGACAGTCACCCGGAGGAAACCCACGCAGACACAGGGAGAACACACCACACTCCTCACAGACAGTCACCCGGTGGAAACCCACGCAGACACAGGGAGAACACACCACACTCCTCACAGACAGTCACCCGGAGGAAACCCACGCAGACACAGGGAGAACACACCACACTCCTCACAGACAGTCACCCGGTGGAAACCCACGCAGACACAGGGAGAACACACCACACTCCTCACAGACAGTCACCCGGAGGAAACCCACGCAGACACAGGGAGAACACACCACACTCCTCACAGACAGTCACCCGGTGGAAACCCACGCAGACACAGGGAGAACACACCACACTCCTCACAGACAGTCACCCGGAGGACACCCACGCAGACACAGGGAGAACACACCACACTCCTCACAGACAGTCACCTGGTGGAAACCCACGCAGACACAGGGAGAACACACCACACTCCTCACAGACAGTCACCCGGAGGAAACCCACGCAGACACAGGGAGAACACACCACACTCCTCACAGACAGTCACCCGTAGGAAACCCACGCAGACACAGGGAGAACACACCACACTCCTCACAGACAGTCACCCGGTGGAAACCCACGCAGACACAGGGAGAACACACCACACTCCTCACAGACAGTCACCCGGAGGAAACCCACGCAGACACAGGGAGAACACACCACACTCCTCACAGACAGTCACCCGTAGGAAACCCACGCAGACACAGGGAGAACACACCACACTCCTCACAGACAGTCACCCGGTGGAAACCCACGCAGACACAGGGAGAACACACCACACTCCTCACAGACAGTCACCCGGAGGAAACCCACGCAGACACAGGGAGAACACACCACACTCCTCACAGACAGTCACCCGGAGGAAACCCACGCAGACACAGGGAGAACACACCACACTCCTCACAGACAGTCACCCGGTGGAAACCCACGCAGACACAGGGAGAACACACCACACTCTTCACAGACAGTCACCCGGAGGAAACCCACGCAGACACAGGGAGGACACACCACACTCCTCACAGACAGTCACCCGGAGGAAACCCACGCAGACACAGGGAGGACACACCACACTCCTCACAGACAGTCACCCGGAGGAAACCCACGCAGACACAGGGAGAACACACCACACTCCTCACAGAAAGTCACCCGGAGGAAACCCACGCAGACACAGGGAGGACACACCACACTCCTCACAGACAGTCACCCGGAGGAAACCCACGCAGACACAGGGAGAACACACCACACTCCTCACAGACAGTCACCCGGAGGAAACCCACCCACGTTCTCCCTATTTACAGGTCTGTTAATCAAAAGCTTTGAAGCTGTAATCTGAACTGTTTCTTCCAGGAGGCACGTGAACAGACTAGCGCTGAAAATACATACACTCTTTCTTTGAGCTTCCTCCTACACTTAGTGTCTTTTGCAGCCAATGCCCATACATATTTCAACCTTAGAAACAGCAAACTACATTCAGAATTTACTGCTCATTTTGTAGAAACACTATTTATTATAAATTAAGCAAAAAAAGAAAGAATATATATAGTATTGTGCACAAGTCTCTGCCTGTAGTTGATGTGTAATTAAACTACTTTAGTAGAACTGATTAAACCAGGGACACCTATAAGACAAGGATGGGGAAATGAGAAACTCATACCCGCTGTAGTCCACTTCTCTGGGGTATTTCAGAAACCTGAGGGAGGTCTGCAGCTTCCTGAGGGCTCCTTTCACATCACCTGTGGCCATCTTACCGCTTTCAGAGACAAAATCACATCAGTTGACATTAGGAGCTGTGTTAAAGGACCCCAGGCTGTAAACACGTCTATGACCAGGACACGACAATAACTCTAAAGCACAGAACCCTGCATTGTTTTCATATTTCCGCCACGTACCTGTGCAGCAACGGCCAGAGACAAACACACTTTAACTAAAACGACTTAGCTTCCGTATTTAAACATAAAATAAGGCATATGGAGAACTCTGTATCTAGATAAAACGTCAACGTAACGGACTTTGCATAACGTTTTCCATCGCGGTGTCAGTTATCGTCCACACCTTCCTCCCACAGCGATAGCACAGATATTTGGAGATACGTATCAAAAATGTATAAACTATCCTCTTTATATTGAGTGAATATTTCCCACTGTTGCTTTGTTTTCATAATATATTTTTTTAATTTTTCATCTCGTTTCCGTCCGTTGCTGTTTGTAAGTGCGCGCCTATGGCAACAGCTTTTATTCCACATCCGCACTTTCGCTAGAAACTAGGGCTCGATTCTAATCCGCTACCTAATGACTACGTAGTGCACTTGTATCTCACGAAGCAGTATTTTCTCTCGTTAGCCAGATATCCTATGGCCAGTGTCAAGCCTATTAAACAGCTAAAGACCTTTATACTTTATACAATCTTATTTTATGATTATAATTAATTAAATTATTATGTAGCTAGATCATTTGTAACCTCCAGGTGAGATGGCTGCTGGTCAATAAAATAAATCAAAGTATTTTTGTAATTTTCAAGAATTTGTAGATGTAGAGTACAAAGTATTTTTAACAAACAACTTAAAATGCTTTCATTTCTATAATACTTTATCTTATTATTAATAATAGGAGTAGCAGTTTTTGTTGTTGTTGTATTAAAATTGATCATTTCCCGAAACATAAACCATTACAAATATATCTTATTTATATATGTTATATATATATATATTATATTTTTATACTATATTTTTATTATTTATATTATATATTAGATATTATATTAATAATATATTATATTTAGTATTGTAATTAATTAACCAGCCATACAAAACGTCACATCCACAAAGAAAAACAAGAAACGTCAAACGTGATGACGACACCACTTTTCCTGTTTATTTGTTTATGTTTATTTAAATTAATTTAGTGTGTCTTATATATAAACCGATATCAACTTTGTAAAAAATTACTATAATTGATATGACTGGCTATTGTTTACGCTTTCTGTCCAAAAAGGAAAGGAAAGGGAAAATAAATAGAAAAGAAAATAAATAACTGTTATATTCATGGCGGGAAAAAAAAATCTTTCATTGAAAACGTCACTTCCACCCAAAACATGAAACGTCAAACATGACGACGATACAGATTTCCTCATTTATTTATTTATTTATTTACTTATTTACAACATACAAGTCCCTTCTATGTTTTTTTTTTTAAATAAGAAAATACATTATTATTATTGTTATTATTATTAATATTATTATTATTATTATTATTACTATTATTATTGCTGGCAAATATCTACAGACTATTATAAAATAAAAATAAATGGGAGTAAATGCAGGCTGAGGGCGGGTTGTTGTTGTTGGAGGAGGAGGAGGAGGAGAGAAAGCTGCAGCTGACAGCAGCGGCGGCGGGGGACATATAAACTGATCCCGGACTCTTTCTGAGCGGTTTCAGTGCCGTTTTTCGGGAGTTTCCGAAGCAGAAATGCCCGCTTTATTTGACCACGAAGCCTGAAGGACTTTTCTTTCTGTCGGTTGCTGTTTAATCGCTGTTTACTTCGTCGCGGCGGCGGTGAAAATAATCCATAAAACACAGGTGGGTGGGTTCTGATCGCCAAAACTAGAGCAGAATTAAACGGCAGCTGATTCAGCCAATGGGAAGGAGCGTTCCTTTGATTGACATGTCGTTAGGCCAATCGCTGACGAGTGAGGGTGGGGTTTGTAAGGCAATCGAACGTGATGGCGATTTGGCTTTACTTAGAAAAGAGTAGAAATGTAAACAACTGTGTTGAAGACTACTGTTTGTGTTTTATATAAATATTTGACTCATAAACAAAATCTTTAGAGTAGATGAGTTCGTTGTGTGTAGTTTAGTTAACGTTAAAACACTCATATGATGGTGAGAAGCCAGGCTGATAATAGTCAAATTGAAACAAAGCAGCACAAGGCCACAGAACAGTGAATGTATTGCTGTAAATCCAGTGTGTTTGGATAGAAGACAGGGACAGGGTTAAACAGGTGCACCTTAATTCTTCTGAGTGACTTTTAGTGGAAAATGTCAGAGCTACATGCTGGCTCAGTGTTTACAGTAAACACAGGACTGACTGACATTAAGTTACCTACATGTAAATTCAGCACTTATGTATTAATTTGGACATGTTCATTAGAAAATGGCTCCTGATTAGGTTTGTTATCTCATTATAATAAGATCCTCTAGTTATGTCTAGGAATGTTGTAGTAATAATAAGCCCCTTTCATAATTATGACTTCCTATCCCATAATAATCACATCCCATGTCTGACGTAGCATGTCACACGTATGACTCCCGAAGTTGAAATGATATCCTTTTACAATCTCAAAATTAAGACTCACTGTCTCACAGGGAATGTTTTCTCTCAGACAGATCCCATGTCCTGATTGTGGCTTAGCATCTCGACATAATGACGTACTGTCTCATATTCATTCGTGTTATCTCATAGTAAGAGATTCAGAGTTTCAAAATAGTTAGTTTTTGTAGCTCACGTTTATGACATAAATATGAATTGTTAGCTCTTAATCAAATGCTATTTCTCAAAGTCATGACGGGCTATCTCATAATAACCACATCCCATGTCTGGTACAGTGTCTCATAGTGATATCTTCTTACTATCTCAAAGTTGCGACATGCTAATCAAACATTAACGAGATGCTGAAGCCTTAGCACCTCTTAATTATTGCACACTGCTCTTAATAGATTCACATTCTCCATGTACTCAGTGTGTCCTGACACAGGAAGTATCTATGAAGCATGCCCAGTTTAATATAATCCTAAATTATAAACCTTATTAACGTTTATATGAATAAATCGGTTGGTATCTGAAGAGAAGAACGTTAAAAATATGTAACCGTCTCATGTCAAAGTTCTCATTTTAGTGCAATCGTAAAAAAAGACATAGGGCCGATTCAATAGAGCTTCTGTTTGTTTGTTTCTGAGTAGTTCAGTGCTTTTAGGGCCTCTTTGTTAAAATGGAAAGTGTGAAGTCTGTTGTTTCTTAGTTTTCCTGAACTTTCCTTGGTGAAGCAGGTCACACTCTTCCAGCCTGTTAACTGAGAGAATGTTGTGGAGCGAGTTGAATGGCATTTCACTGAATCAGGGCTCGCTCACTCATTCGGCCTTGGTTTGACAACACTGGGAGCGTGTGAGGAGGCCGGGCTCAGGGCTCAGGGCTGGTTTGGAAGGAGTTAGGGAAATGTGTGTGTCTCTATTTGTGTTTAGCATCAGTCTCATTTCAAAGTGTTGTAGTGTAAGTGTAAGTATCTGTGATGGGACAGTGTTCAGTGCTAAGTCTTGATCTAAATAGTGTGTGTGTGTGAGAGAGAGAGAGAGAGATGAGATCTACATGTGTATAAAGCCCTGTTTCAACTATTATTTGGGCTAACATTGTAATAGCTAGTTAGCCGCTCTGCTACTGCTACCACTGCTAATGTTTGTAATGTCTGTACTTCACTGTTAGAAGTGCACACAGGTCATGTATTCATTGTCAATAAAGATATTCAATTGTGTCTAACTCTATTTAACTCTTATTATTTGCTATAAACGCAATGTTTTTTTGCACATATCCATTTTTTGGGCTCCATAGCGATTACAAGCTCTGCGCTATTAGCTTTATTTGCCGCGATTAAACTTGCAGTGCTGAGTAATGTAGATCCCTAGTGATCCTAACATTGCAGTTCCCACATGAATACGATTACCAGTTCAGTATCTGAATTTGTAAAAGTTAAGGAGAGCCATTAGCAGAGGAGGAAGCACATGTTTTTAAGCAGAGAGGGGCCCTTGGAGGAATCCAGAGAGCAGCTGATAAAGTCTTAATGCGAATCACTGCGAGAGGATTAGTGCCGCTGCGCTGAGGAAAGGCTTTGCTCTCTGTCTGGAAGGAAAAGTGGCAACTTTATACTGATGTTAACAGAGGAATCCGAGGGGTGAACCTTGCTGCTGAGCTGAGGGAGATGAGGGAAGGGTTTATCTCACTGTAAATGGGAAAAAAACTGATGTGCCGTGCTGTGTATTATTTCTTTTTAACTTGTCTATGAACAGCAGGCAGAAGAAGGACAGCTTGCATGTGTAAAGTTATCAGAGCGAGAGATTATACGCTGTGAAGTGACTTAAAAACAGGTCAGGACGTCTGTACAGAGCGCTCTGTTCCCTAGTGTTTTTGGAGAAGAGGTAGCAAGGACTCGTAGCGGTGGATACCAGGCACTGCCAACTGAGAGAAGGTCATGGGGTGGACCGAGGGCTTGTATTCTGGGAACGCCTCAGGCTCCCCCCAGAGGAGCTACAGGTAGTTGTGAGGGACAGAGACGCCTGGACGTCTTTTCTCGGCTTGCTATGTCTCAATAGCCATCAATATATTGTCCCAGAAATAATTGCGATAAACGATATTATAATAGCAAAACAATGCAGTTGCACACTCTAAAGAACACTACTGTTTGTAAACAAACCCACATCACGACTCCAGAACCGAGAGAACACAACAGAGCGAACGGTTAAAACGTCGGTGACACTTATTTTCACGTAAATCAATGAAACACAGTGAGTGTTCGTTCATTCATTCATTGTCTGTAACCCTTATCCAGTTCAGGGTCGCGGTGGGTCCAGAGCCTACCTGGAATCACTGGGCGCAAGGCGGGAACACACCCTGGAGGGGGCGCCAGCCCTTCACAGGGCGACACACACCACAGTGAGCAATGGAATTTAAATTAAAATTAGAATCACTATTGCCCACTGTGCTACACACACAGGAATTTGTTCTCCGCATTTAACCCAATCTGTGCAGTGGAACACACATTTACACACATATACCCACTAGGGGGCAGTGAGAGCACACACCTGAAGCGGTGGACAGACCTAGCCACGGCACCCAGGGAGCAGTTGGAGGGGTTAAGTGCCTTACTCGAAATTTCAAAGACTCCGTTACGATACGGAAAAACAGTTGCTTAAGATTTGACCACTGCCCTTTGGAGCCGGCGCACCCAAACTTTTGAATATGGATGCAGTGTTGTGTTGTTTTCTGCAGGACTGCAGATGGGTCAGGGTTTGTGGAGGGTGGTGAGGAACCAGCAGCTGCAGCAGGAGTACAGCGAGCAGTGCTTCCTCCAGCGCGAGCAGCAGCGGCGGCGCCGGGCGGGCCCTCTGCTGTCCGAACCCCTGCCCCCACAGTCGCGCCGCACGCCACAGTGCCAGGTCCCCGGCTCGGACATCGGCCAGCTGCTGCGCGCTCGCAAAGCCAAAGACCCGCAGGGCTTCATCGACCTGGACATGCTTCCCCCGGAGCTCAGCATCACCATCCTCTCCTACCTGAACGCCACGGACCTCTGCCTCGCCTCCTGCGTGTGGCAGGACCTCGGGAACGACGAGTACCTGTGGCAGGGGTCAGTCACGTTCTGAGCTAAAGCTCGGTCACATGACTTCTTATACAGATATTAACCCTTTCTTGAGTTCTGAAGCTTTCAAACGCTCTCTCTCTCTCTCTCTCTCTCTCTCTGTCTCTCTCTCTCTCTGTCTCTCTCTCTCTCTCTCTCTCTCTCTCTCTCTCTCTCTCTCTCTCTCTCTAGGTTGTGTAAGTCCACTTGGGGTCACTGTTCCATATACAACAGAAGGCTTCCTCCTGGTTTCTCTTACAGAAAGCTGTACATGCAGTTAGATGAAGGAAGTTTGACATTTAACGCTAACCCTCAGGAGGTAAAGAGAGCTTTCTCACGTGAGCACACACACACACACACACACACACACACACACACACACACTTAGAGGCTGAGTTTAGCTGCTACTGTGTTTTGGTTAATGTTGAGGGAGCACTAGGAGCTGCCTGTATTTTATGGTGTTTTTGTCTGTGTCATTAGGAGCATTATCACAGCTTTAGCTTCCACTTAAACGACATTTGATCACTGCTCTCTGGCTTAGGCTGCTGTGTCTGGCACTGAATCTCTCTCTCTCTCTCTCTCTCTCTCTCTCTCTCTCTCTCTCTCTCTCTCAGGGTATCACTTACCTCATGTCCAAAGGCATTCTTGTGGACCACCCGAAGGAAATTGCCAAGTTCATATTCTACACTAGAATGCTGAATTGGAAGATGCTGCGTATTTATCTCGACGAACGGTGTGTGACCTTTTTACACATGTTTACAGATGTTATAAAGTGATAACTGTGTTTTTCTTTTATGAGCAGATATGCAAATTTTATGTAAAACACTTTTTTACTGAGGTAAGAAATAGAAAAAAAACATAGGTGTGTAGACATTACATTTAGTGTGTGTGTGTGTGTGTGTGTGTTTGAGTGTTTGAAGAGTGCTGTTGAACAGACAGCCAAGGTAGAATTTAATATAATTATAAACATGAATCTTTAAAATGGTGTCATGCCAGATATTCCATAAATAGCATTAATTCTAGTATCGTTTTATACACACTGTAAAAACCCTCTTGTAAATTTTACAGTAAAATACTGGCAGCAGAGTTCCCAGTCATTTACCGTATTTTTACAGGAACACTACTGTATTTCAAATTTACAGCATATTACTGTAATTGAATAATACAATAATTTACTGTAAATACTGTGATTTACAGTAAAACACTAGCAGCAGACTTCCCAGCCATTTACCGTATTTTTACAGGAACACTACTGTATTTCAAATTTACAGCATATTACTGTAATTGAATAATACAATAATTTACTGTAAATACTGTAGCAGACTCGCTATAAATTTACAGCAATTTTTTACAGTGTATAAGAATCATAGGCTGTGAAGCAGGTCAAATAATTAATAATGAGTGGATAAAAAAATAAATACCACTGTTTACACTGCAGAAATAACAACTCGTAGGTAAAGTACATCCATAAAAACACTGGAACACGTAAAGGCAGTAAAACAGGGCCCCGTTCAGGGTGAAGTATATATTCATAGCAGTTTGAGCCAGATCCAGTTTAACCAGATAATGTGAGCCTCCAGTCAAATGTGTCCAATAGGAACACAGCTACAGGGACAGTCTTGTTGGACAGTTCTGGACACCGGGCTCAAATTCTCTAACACACACACACACACACACTATAACTCGTAAACCCGGCTTTGTGGAACGACTCTAAACGCAGAGCAAACTTTATGAGTCCTGTGTTATAAATGAAAATTCTGACTCTGGTGTGTCCCCCCCTCGCAGAAGAGACGTTCTGGACGAGCTTGTCACACTACACAACTTCAGTAACCAGTTCCTGCCCAACGCACTGAGGGACTTCTTCAGACACATCCACGCCCCGGAGGAGAGGGGCGAGTACCTGGAGACCCTCATCACCAAGTTCTCCCACCGCTTCTGCGCTTGCAACCCCACGCTGGTCAGAGAGGTGGGCCTGACCCCCGGTGAGTGCCACTGGTAGAACTGCTGTAAAAGGCAGGGGATTAGTGGAGAGATGAAAACACCCTTTTGTCGCGTAAAAGAAAAAGGGGAAACAATGCCATTAAATGTGAGCTCTGAGCTCTGACATCGTCCGTGCAAAACCACAAGGAGAAATGGCTCAAAATGAAAATTGGAAATTCCTTTGCCGTTGGTCGCTGCCGTTCGGGTTTTACCCCCCGCTGAAAGTCCAGATTCTTCAGTTCTTAATGAGCTTTGTGGTGACACACTGGTCGTATCCTCAGACTTTCACCACACACTGCGGCTCAAGCCCTTGGCGGGTGTTTCTTTCCCGTTCACATTCAGATTCAGATTAAGATCTGGTTTTTATTTATTGGTGGCCACACAGTGGTTGGGAATTTTTCTTTTTATTGTGTTCATTGC
Organism: Hoplias malabaricus; assembly: GCF_029633855.1. Lineage (NCBI taxonomy): Eukaryota > Metazoa > Chordata > Actinopteri > Characiformes > Erythrinidae > Hoplias > Hoplias malabaricus. Next base: position 41,896,289 of record NC_089807.1, read on the forward strand.
AGTACATCAATAGCACAACATCAAAGAGACACGGCATCAAACGCAACAGTCCTGCAGTAAACGTTGTGAGAGCGTGGGTTGGGAACTGGACTCGGTGGTGTTTTTCTTTGTTGAGGTTTTGTTATTAAAACTTATTGTATGTGAATTTTTAAAATCCGACCGTTACACTTCCGACTGGTGTGAGAGCGCACGGAGGCAGAATCAGGCCATTAGAGGTGCACACACACACACACACACACACACAACTAGTGTTCCAGAGTGTTGGTGGCACTAACAAATCGCTGGCCTAAGCTCCTGGGCTTAAAGTGTTAGCTCCAGCCCCGAGCAGGACACTGACCCTCAGCCTTCTGCTGCAGCGGCAGGTCACAGAAACACACAGTGATTTATTCAGAAACACTGACTGAGGGAAAGTGCTGAATCCAGATGGGGATGTTGTTTATAATAAACTCGTACCTGTTTAAAGTGCAGGTCTATTGTTGCTTGGATCTTAAAGGGCTTTTATGGATCAGCGGCACTGATTCTAACTTTAAAGGCTTGGGAAGCGAAGAAAAGTCAGGGCTCCACATCTGGATGGACGCCTAAAGATGATCTACACCTTTACACCTGAAGGAGACTGTAATAATAATAATAATAATAATAAACTTTTTATACATGGAGTACTTCACAAACGTGAAATTTATCGACATTAAAGATATCAGTCATAAAAATAACCATACAATGTAGATAAAATATGAATATAATAGAATATAAAGTGGAAAAACAACATAAATAATGACCAACGAATAATTTACATAAATTAAAATGTCTAAATATGAAATGTGCCGTTACTAATTCTATCAAAATTCCAGTTTAAATATTATTTTAATTGCTTTTTTAAGCTATTAATGGTTGGTGACTGAGAAGTGTCTGTTTGTGAATTGTTCCAGTCGCTTGGGGACTTTTATTTTTGTTGTACATTTAGCGAGGACTTTGGAACTGTTCAGAGCTTTAAACAACAATAAAATAATTGAATTCTGCTCTAAAAAGTAGAGGCAGTGTAATGACGCTAGAAGGAGGTGGTTTCACTAGGTTTGGTTTAAAGGTGAATAGTCCAAGAACTGCATCTACACTCGGGTTCTTTTGCACGATGCCATAAGAACCACGTTAGGTTCCATGGAAGTCCATCACTCGCACACATCGGTCACGTCTGTCCTGGGGTTCTTTACCCATTCAGACATGGTTCCTCATGGAACCAAACGTGGTTCTTCTGTGGCGTTCCTCAAAGAACCCTTTGTAGCACCTAAGAACCACGTTTGGTTCCATGGAAGTCCATCACTCGCACACATCAGTCACATCTGTCCTAGGGTTCTTTACCCATTCAGACATGGTTCCTCATGGAACCAAACGTGGTTCTTCTGTGGCGTTCCTCAAAGAACCCTTTGTAGCACCTAAGAACCACGTTTGGTTCCATGGAAGTCCATCACTCGCACACATCAGTCACATCTGTCCTAGGGTTCTTTACCCATTCAGACATGGTTCCTCATGGAACCAAACGTGGTTCTTCTGTGGCATTCCTCAAAGAACTCTTTGTAGCACTTTTAATTTTAAGAGTGCACAAACGTCCAAATGAAATATAACTCTACGCCAGATGCCCACATCATCCACTTTGACACACCATCATCTTTAAGATCAGCCTCAATGAAGACCACACTTTTACATTCGTCTGGATGCTTAAAGGGCCACAACATTATTCTGAGTATTTTATTTGGCTCTGGAGGTTCCCTTTATAACATCTGTACAGCTTTAAGCACTAAAAGCAGTTCTCGTTCGTTATGACCTCTATTTATTACTCAGAATTAAACAGGCTGTTGTTATTGCAGTGCCTTTGGACAGGAAAGCGCTCTAAAATGGTAGCTCTAGCATCACAGATTACATATTATTATTATTATTATTAATCTGCAGCCTGTACTCATGCACGGCTCCTGTGTTTTCCAGATGCTGTGTATGTGCTGTGCTACTCGCTCATCCTTCTCTCCATCGACCTGAGCAGCCCTCACGTGAAGAACAAGATGTCCAAGCGCGAGTTCATCCGCAACACGCGGCGGGCGGCGCAGAACATCAGCGAGGACTTTGTGGGTCATCTCTACGACAACATCTATCTGATCGGACACGTGGCTGCCTAGCCCCTGCGCACTCGGGCACGCACACACACACACACACACACACACGCACACACACACACACACACACATACAAGTATAAGTTCCTCACAGAGGGCGAATAAAACACTCAGCCAAGGCACTGATACGCTTTCTGCTCTACGGCTAAAGCAGGGGTCCGAGGACGGGCAGTCGTCCCCCACAGCCATGACTAGGACAAGCAGCCGAGCGGCTAACGGTTGCAGAGCTTTAGGGACCGCAAGGTAACAGCATTACACACGATACATAAAGGATATGGGTTGCTAGAAGCAGCCTAATGTAGTTAAAGCGGTAGCAATGCGTTTAACCCCTTAAACTGTAGGCTTTATTAATATAAGGCTCTGCTTCTTCTCAACATCTACCTGCGATAAACAGCTACATCCTCTTTTAATCCTGGTGTGGTGTAGTGGATAACAACCCACCCTCCACTCAGGACAGTGGGTGTGTTGTCCACAAAAAAACAATTTGTTAGTTATTCTGGATGAGTAACTATTACCATATTATATCCAAAATGGTGTACATGTAATGTTATTACTACTTAACTAATGTGTAATTAATGTGGTAATAAAATTCGGCTCTTACAGTCTAAGGGGTTAACCAATTGCGTACGACTCAAACCAAGCAGAGCCCGGTAGCTGCAAAGTGTTCCGACCTACATTAGCGCAGTCAAAACTAGCAAAGCAGTGTCATTATGCATTCAGACATAGCCTCGGCGTCCATCTTCTTTGAGGAGAGTGGTCTGCTTCGTAGCTGTCCACGGCTATCACTTGAATGTTAGCGTCTTTTGTCCTTTTATAAAGTCTCTTGACGTCTCCTCTCCAGTCCATTTCCCTTCCTTTATGGCTGTTGATCCCAAAACAGCGGTAAAGGAACAGCCTGTTCTGAGTGGGAATATTAGGTGCTTAGGCATAAGTGAGCTTTGCTGTTATTATAGTGAAGATACAATAACAAATGCTCCTCGCTGTACAGCCTTTAAACAACAGCGTACGACGTTAGGGATAGTGCAGAGTGAATGTAAAAGAACAGTGTGTAAAGATGTGGTGGAACCCCTTTAAAGAATGGTTTGGCAAAAAAGAAAGCTCTACCTTGCCCCAGATGTGGTGGACAGGCTCTGTAGTTGGTCCAGCGCTTTTATTAGCTTAGCATTGGAGCTAAATTAACAAAGTTAATCACCCAAATCTTCTATAAATCTGCCCTGAAAACATCTCTCAACCTGCTCCATCCACTCAGAGTCTTTTATTAAGGTGGCACCGACTTTTCAGTGTGGTTTTTAGGCCTCATTATGGCTCGCCATGAGCTATGACGACCAACCAGACATCACCGATGAATACCAGCTCCAACACTTACATAAAATGGCTGCCTTCAGTGTTCAGCTGCATAGTAAGGTTCGTATTCACAGTCCACTGTGGGTTCTTCTGTGTCCTGTACCACACCGATGAGCCTCTCCCACCTTAACCAAGGCCTGGTTGTAGATGCAGGGTTGGGCGATTTTAAAGGGACGATGTAGGAGGTGGACTCTAAGCTTGTCTCACGTGTGGGGAAATGTAATGTATTCGTTGAAACGTTCTTTTAAACTCTAGGGTCATTGTATAGTACCTGCCATCAGTCATCGGTAGCGTTACACTAGTACGTGAATCCAACGGTAAAGAACTGAAGTCCTCAAAGAGCTGTAGTTTTAGGGGTTAACACCCGGATATCGATACGAAGATTGTGTGAGTGTTTAAGTCAAACATTCCTAAGAGTCGCAAGACTTGCAAAAACCTCACTGAAGTTTTTAGGGCTGTTACCCCATGTCCTGCCCCTCCATCCATGCTCGTACCCTCCCTCCACCGAACTGTGGGACTCTGTCTCAGCGGATCTGGCTGCACTCTGCCGCTGTATGGAGTGGAAATGGTTAAAACTCCCACCGACCCCTGACCTCCAGCACTGCTTTTACCTGTAGGACGCGAACATGATCAAAATTCTTTCCTTCATGTCGTTTGTTTGTTATTCTTTTTACTTTTACTCTGATCAAGTGAGCACTTTAACCCACGGTGGTTTTTATAATATTATTAATATTATTATTAGCATTAGTATTATTTCTGTTTTCCTTTACCGTTACGGATATATTGGTGTGCAGCTAACGCACACCCGAAGGATGTGTTTTGCCTCTTCGTGTCTTTAGGAATCCCACATTAGTGCCATGAGCAAAAGCTACAGTAATGAAACTGACGTATGCATTATTAATATTAACGATAATATTCACGGACTTTGCGTTCAGTTTGAATTAATACGTATTGTTTTCTTTGCACATCATGTACATATTTAAGCATAGAGATTTATAAACAATTTTATTTTTAAATATTTTAGCTACAGTTCCTTTGTTTTTCCCCTTCCTCGTTTGATAGGGTGAATTCTTCTTTTGCACTTCGGAATTTTTGCCAAGTCACAAAAATTCGTAAACATGAGCGCGAAAGCACTCGCGGATTTGAGTCGCGTCCTGAAGGTTTGACAGTTTTCTGATTGTCTTTTAAAGTTAAATATAAATAATAATGATGTAATATATTCAGCGCATCACCACAGGAAACGTACATAAATATATTTATTTAGTTTTTGGTTTGTTTTTCATAATTGAAGTCCAGTCCATTTTCACATCGGCGTAAACCTCGTTGAGTTCTTTAATGAACGGACCAAAGGAAGTCATTTGCTTCTAGAAGATATGGTTACATATAAACAACTCCCATGGATTTCCCCCTTTCCTTTCCTCTTTAAATTGACCTGGTTGGACGTACGAGGTTTTGCCCCTCGGTGTCTATCTCCGTCTGCGTTTCCACCGCTGTCCTGAGACCTTCAGAACGTCAGCTTTTTCCAGGAAATGAAACGCTTCGAGCTGCTCTCATCTGTAAATTATCATCAGGTCAGGATTGATTCACTTTATTTTTGGACGAAATGAATCTCAAACAGTGGACGGTGTCTGCTCCCAGTTTATGAAGAAACTGTAATAATCCAGGGATCAATACTGGAGCTTTTTCCAGAAATGAATTACACACTTATCCCATTAACCAATGATCCGTTTGATCTGTGTCACATGAGCAAATGATCAGAAAGAGAGTTGTCTAAGGAAGGTTTGTGAATGGCAACACTGGACTAAAATACTTCTAGATTGTATAAAAAAATTAAACCTTGAAAAGCAGTCAGCCTTGTTCTTGTCTCTTATTTAAGGTGAGTGTGTGTTTTCTGTTTTAAACGTCTTTACAACTGCAGCTTTAGTAGATTCACCACATTAATAGAAGGCAAAATGAAGGGGTTGTATTTGTCATTGTGTTTATCCACTAGTTGTTTCATGGCAGTGATGATAATAGAATTCCTGAGAAATCAAGACAATGATAAGGATTTAAAAAATGGTAAATTTACAAACAAAGGCATTATGCTCTAAATATTCACTGTAAAAAATGTAAAACGTAGTATTTCCGTAAAAAACGAAGAAACATTAAATGTTTTTGCTGTGAGATTTTATCTGGGTGCCACACTTCAGCACTCAGTACACAGGCTGAGGGTGAACACACATACATACACACACATACATGCACACATACACACACACACACCACACACACACATACATGCACACATACACACACATAGACACATTCACACACACACCACACACACACATACATACACACACACACACACATAGACACATACACACACCACATGCACACGCACACATAGACACACACATTCACACATACACACACATAGACACATACACACATTCACACACACACCACACACACACATACATACACACCACACGCACACATAGACACACACATTCACACATACACACATTCACACATACACACACTCAAACATACATACACACACTCACACATACACACACACACATACACATACATGCACACATACACACACATATACACACACACACACACCACACACACACACATACACATACACACACACACACACACACACACAATCAAACCAAAATCAAAAATTCTCAAAGACCAAGAAAAAAACAAAAAATTAATGATAATAATACATTTGATTTATAACGCATTTTATATTTGAAACAAATCTCAAAGTGCTACGAGGTAAAATTTAGGATCTAAAATGAATCTAAGAAAATACGGTGCGGCAAAGCATGCTGGGAGCTCCCTAACGAGCCTCAGGACCTCCCAGTCCCTGGCCGATTGTACCGCCCATAACGGGTTGTGTATTTAACAGTGACAAAATGTATTTTTCACCAAAAGAAAAAGTAAAAATAAAAAAGCAAAAATGACAGATTACAGAATATTTTCCTTAAATGTGTTTAACTTTGAACAAATTTATTTTTTTACAGTAAAGAGATGTAAAAGATAGTGTTTTATCTGTATTTCACTGTTACAGAAACTATTCAACATTTTTAGAGTTTACAGTCGTTTACTGTCATTTTTCACCGTAAAATGTAGACATTTTTTAAACCGTGTACGTTTTTATTCCAGGACGCTAGCTCAAAGGAGCTAATGAAGAAAGTCTAGTGTGGAATCTGTTAGAGGTGTAGATGTGTTGCTAGAGCTGATGCTTTGTATTCTTCAGACTGAAGGAGCTGAGGGCAGCTGACGGTCTGTTGTAGGGCCCTTTTTTTCAGGTTTATTTCAAGTTTATTCTCAGTGACTTTGGCCCAGAAAAATGGGGGGAACGTTTTCTGGGAAGAAATGCAACCTTTGACACTGAGATTATTGGAAAAATACTGGAGCCTTGAACTGAAGCTGGAGGAGGAGCTCAGTGTCATCGGTTAAATTAGAGAATGGAACGTTATAGAATGAAAATTACTACATATAACTATAATAACGTGTGTATTACTTATGTAGCATATACAGATTATAATATTATATAGCTGTTATAGTCTTATAGGAAGTTATACACACACACACATAGTAGTAGTAAATCAGACTTTCCAGCATTAAGTGCGTGTTTGTATATTATTTTATTTCCTTGTTTATCGGTTCTAGTCCGAAGCTTAATTCTCCTCTTGTCTGTGTTTGGTGTGAGTGTGTATCAAAGCTCTGTGGCTTGAGCTTGTTTATGTGAGGTGCCACTGCATTAAGAGCCTAGTTTTGGCCGTAATTTGCCGTGATTGATGAAGTCCTTATGGGCAGAATGACTGCGTTTCGTCAAAACAAAGACCTGACCGGCGCTCTGAGGCTCTGCCTGAGTCTGAGAGACGCCTGGACCGGCCTCCAGTGGACTGGACAATGACACAGAACGAGTTTCTCACACACATTTCAAAAAGATGGAGAGATAGGGCTTTAAACGTAAATTGTGGAGGGCAAGAGAAAAGAAAAAAATCAGAAAAAATCATCATCGCTGACGTTATCATGAGCAGCATCAACAGCTGAGTGCTTTAACGATGAGAGTCATTAAAATATAAGCCCTGAACGTCTAACGGCTCCTGGTGTTTCTAATGGATCCTCTGACTTTCACCTGAACAAGAGAAAGCGAGTCAAGAAGTGGGTGCCATTCATTTTGTGTTAATATTAATATTAAAACAGGGTTAAAAAAGGGTTGTAACTTGTGAAGGACAAAAAGGACAAACTCTGTTATTTATTATCGTTTTGAACAGAAACATCCAAAAGAAAAAAACGAACTTGTTCTTGAATTCGTAGAAATCCATATTTAAAAAATCAATAAATAATAATAACATCAAAGTAAACAAGCTTTTAATTAAACTTTGAGGAGGAAAGGAAGTCTGTTGCTCAGCAGCGTGCCGCGCATTTCCTGGGTCCAACTCCATTATTGTCTTTTAAATAATTTAATAAATCCCTGACATAGAGCACACAGCACTGCAACATGTCCTTTACGCGAACACTTACTCAGCATCAAAAATAAAACCCACTCCAGGCTCGTACACGTCTGTCCGACGTCGTTATATAACACAGTTGATGTTTGAAAAAAGGGTGTTTTGGTTTTTGAAGTCGTATTAAACTCTAAACCATGTGGTATTAACGTGATTATAAAACTGACCTCTACATTGTGGTAACTTCCGAAATCATGGAGCGCCACCCGAGGACAATGAGCTGTTATTCTGACAAAGTGTGTGATCAAGGACCTACAGAGTGATGCACCATAAAGGAGACCCCGAGTGACCTTCGCCGCGCAAAGCTAAGGTCGGCAGAGCTTTCAGAAATATTTTGAAACACGTTGATTCAGTTTTGGGCCATGTTTAGTAATAACAACAGTAATAACAATATTATTACAACATTCATTCATTTTTGAGCCGTGTTTAGTAATAACAACAGTAATAACAATAATATTACTAAACATGGCTCAAAAATGAATGAATGTTGTAATAATAACAATAATATTGTTATTACTGTTGTTATTACTAAACATGGCTCAAAAATGAATGAATGTTGTAATAATATTGTTATTACTGTTATTACTAAACACGGCTCAAAAATGAATGAATGTTGTAATAACAATAATATTGTTATTACTGTTGTTATTACTAAACATGGCTCAAAACTGAATGAATGTTGTAATAATAATATTGTTATAACTGTTGTTATTACTAAACATGGCTCAAAAATGAATGAATATTGTAATGACAATAATATTGTTATTACGATTGTTATTACTAAACATGGCTCCAAAATGAATGAATGTTCTAATAACAATAATATTGTTATTACTAAACATGGCTCAAAGATGAATTAATGTTGTAATGACAATAAAATTGTTATTACGATTGTTATTACTAAACATGGCTCAAAAATGAATGAATATTGTAATGACTATAGTATTGTTATTACTGTTGTTACTAATAAACATGGCTGAAAAATGAATAATGAATGTTGTAATAATAACAATAATATTGTTACTGTTGTTATTACTAAACATGGCTCAAAAATGAATGAATATTGTAATGACTATAATAT
>NC_089807.1:41917657-41925157 GCF_029633855.1 Hoplias malabaricus
TTGTCTAGAACCGGTGACACTCAGAGAACATCACAGGCGTCAAACACTGGCCGTATATCAGCGGTGGCCACTGGTAGAACTGTGGTATAAAACAACTCCTGCACCGCACCCACTGATTTTAGAAAGGCTCAGGACCCACTGTGACCCTGAACAATGTGATATAACATTAAAGGAACACTATGTAATATTTCTATTTCAAAATCACAGCTTTAATATCATTGTGATGTTTCCCCGAGCTGTAACAGAGAGAACAAGACCTCTGTTGTTGCCTCCCTGGGCTCAGCACTGCAGATACCGCACTATGTAACTTTTGGAGGAGAGTCGGCGACCACCCGCATCCCCCAGGAACAAACCGATCAAATCTTACATTGTGTTCCTTTAAAGATTTGGGCCAAAATAAAGTGATCCACGTTATTTACTGAGGTCAACTTTAAAGGAAGAAGACACAAATAAAGATGTTATAATGTGTTTATAAATCCTTTATTAAGAGAAAACAAGAGACTGTTGTATATAAATAACTCAGAGAACAATTACACTGATGCATTCGGGCGCACGGCTCTCTACAGCTTCCTGCTTTAATTCTGTCCAATAACACAGACACGGTTAAGATGAAGAATTTCTAGGGTTGGGTTCCTGGCTTTGACAGAGGAACTAAATCTCAGGGCAATCACATCGTGGATCGCATCCATCATTCTCCTATTTCAGTGGCCACAGTTTTATAGCCGCTGTAGACACAGGGCACTGAGACGTTAAAAGTAAAGCTCTGTACCTGGATTATGTACCTTTTGAAGTCCGGGGGTCTGAGATGGTCGGTCCCCAGCGAAAAAAAAAAATAAATAAAAAAATCAAGAAAGACCCAGAGAGAGAGAGACGGACCACCAACAGCCGGAGCAGAGGCCATGCAGCTTTTACGAGCCTGGCTGGAGCGGCTAGTAGCTCAGAATCCGTTTCAGTTTTCTCAGAGGCGGTGTGGGGGGGTGTGGGGGGGTGGGGGGGGACGTTAGGGGGACGCGCCATGGATTGTAAATCCCACAACTCAATTTCTTTCACCTTATTTGTTTTACTGCCCTGTCCACAGCGAAAGGCACCCGGCTCAACTTTCAAACCGTGGAGAGAGACGCGGGAGGAGGATGAAACAATTCGGGATCGGAGACGTTCTCGGGAGAGCGAGGGTTACCTTTTGTTTTTCTCCCCTTTTCTCTCAGACCACGGATCACGGCTTCAAAGAGGAGGATACGTCTTAATCTGCCCATTGTCCTGCTTTCGCCTGAGACGACTGGACCCTGGTGATTTCATGGAAAGAGGAGAGAGAGAGAGAGAGAGAGGGAAAGTGGAGGAGGCAGGAAAGAGTCAGAGACAGATCCCTTTGAAAAGAGAGAGAGAGAGAGAGAGATGAGAAAAAGAAAGATAAGTGACAGGCCGTCTAATCTAAGCCTGTTCACATCAGCCCTGCCCTCTGTGCCACCGGTCCTTCCTCAGGGGCCGGTGAGGGGCCGGTGGGGCGTGATTCAAGGACCTGGAGCCCCCTGAAAGGACCAGGGTGCAGAGCACCCCCTGCCCAATCACACACCTCCCCGTCCCCCTGGGTTAACCCTGGCACCAGCTGAGAGAAAGCAGACGCTGTGTTTACCATCCTGGCCGAGACGGGGGGAGGCGGACTGTGGTTCTTTAAAAGTTCACGGTTCTCTACGGAAGCAGAAAACGGTTCTCCCCTATGTTTGAAAATACATGGGTTATGGTTTTGTGGTTCACTTACAAGTGCACTTTGTAGTTCTACTGGAATCCATCTGTTGCTCTGCATACTTTGTTAGCCCCCTTTCACCCTGTTCCTCAATGGTCAGGACCCCCACGGAGCGTGTGTTGCACTAGTACGAGTGGATCAGACACAACAGTGCTGCTGGAATTTTTAAGCCTCGCAGTGTCACTCCTGGACTGAGAAAGTCCACCCATTAACAGGGTATTAAACCTCCAGCAGCACTGCTGTGTCTGATCCACTCGCACTAACTCAGTGTCACTACTCTGTGGAGGGTCCTAAACATTAAAGATTGGGCTAACAAAGTATGCAGAGCAACAGATGTACTACAGTCTGTATAGAGTATATAAGGTCTTGAGCATGTTAGCATAAAACATAATATTGTCATATACCGTTAAATAAATAACTACTCTCACGAACAACAGTGAGAACTCCATTTCCCAGAAGTCCGAGCGAGCCTCTGTGTAGCCGTGTAGCAGTAAGGGGCCCTGTTGAAAGGTGCGAAGGAGTCAGCAATGCTAAGCAGAGCCAGCTAGCGGAGGTGTTAGCGCCTGGGTGGCGAGGTGACTTTCCCATGTCATAATTTCGCTCACACTGATTACGATGGCTGTAAAAACGCTCAGGATTTGTGGCGTTAAAGTGCATCGGATCCATCCAGTGTCCACGCTAGCACCTCGCGGTGGCTGAGTGACAGCTAGAAGTGCTCCTTGTCATTTGAGAACAATGGCTTAGCGCTATTCAGAGCAGCATTAGCCAAAGACGACAATGACCCAGACACCTCCCCAGATACATCAAGCCAAGGCCTGTCACTTCAGGCTTTTACTGACTCCGGCTCCCGAATCCCCAGCGCCGAGCAACGTCCATAGCCCCGGGGCAGCAGTAGGGCGAATAAAAAGATAGTGGGCAAGGCTTGTGGAGGAGCCATGTGGTCCTAATGAGAAAGCATCTCTCAGTAATGACCGGGTTAATGGCTCTGCTGAAGGGGCCCAGTGTCTGGCAGACGCAGACGGACATCGAGAATAAAACACATGGAGGCCACAGGCGACAGGACCGAGCCACTCAGAGCAAAGCCCCCCAAAAATATAGCCCCCAACAACAGTCTACAGGAAACAGCTACTGCTCAGACCTTTCTGAGAGCGTTCGGGGGGCTCATCATCCCCTCATCAAGGCTTGTGTTTGTAGGAATGAGCTTAAGGGGGATTTTCCACGAGGTCTGTATTAGTTCCATTCACGTTTCTAAAGTGGCTGTGATAGGAACCGAACATCTCAAAGAGTCCTAGACTTCTAAACCTACATCAGTAATTATTAAAACACTGTCTGCATTAGATATTGAGTGTTTTATGTGCACACTAACGATGTGAAAATGTTTGGAGTTCACTAATTTAGTCCTACAGCAGTATGAACACTACACGCTGATTTCTGGATTTGAGCACAAAGCAGTTCACTTCAGAAATCTCTTTTTTCAGGGCGTTTACTCGTAATCTGGTGCCGATTGTTTGTTTGTTTCTTGTTTTTGTAACAAGATAAAGACATATATGCCAGGAATAAATGTATATATTTCGGTTTTACTGAAATGGTGACAAGTCATTGTGCTATTTGGACTCTCATAAATAAATAAAACTCCCAAATAAATATTTAAAATCAACTCAAAGCAATGTTTATTTGTCACTTACAAGTGAAATGCTTTGTTGACTGCACACTCATGTGAAAAGAAAACAATACCAAATAAAGTTAGATCTAAAAGGTAAAGAGATTATAAAACATATAAAGATATGTAGGCTAAAAATACATAAACTTATATAATATATTAAATAAAAATTTAAATAATATATAAACATAAAAATAAAGAATGATCTTAAATAAATTTACAATGTAAAGATATAATTATTATAACTAAGGGAAATGTGCAAAAAAAAAAAACAGTATGTAAACAGTAGAGTACAATACAAAAATAGATTGGGGTCTTTTGACCAGTAATGGTGCTTTTAGTAAGTAAGAAACCTGTGTCAAGAATTTTACATCATGTGGTGTGCTGAGGTGAGTTTACTGACAGAGTTTGTTACACATCCTGTTTCAGAAAGAAATTAAGAAATCAATCACTGAGTGACTCATGTAGACTCTCAACTTTCTCAGTGAAGGATTAAAAATGGCTTTTTTTTTCTTTTTTGGATTAACTTTGTTAACAACTAATGCACCCTTTGATCCATTTTCTGACACTGAAGTGCCTCGTAGGTTCTGAAATGGCCTGTAGGTTTCGATATTACTCCCCGTTATGGAAGTTCATAAATGTGTGGTTAGTTTGTTTCCCACAACAAAAGACAGAAGGGCTCCATTCATGCTCAGGGTGGGAGTGGGAGGAAAAACAAGGAGAAATAAAGCACTAATTCTTCCCCAACAAGCAGTTCCTCACCTCGGCTTTATGAGCCGAACACACACACACCCTGGGCTAGACTTCACACCTCATTAACTCAAATAAAACCCATCGGCCTCTGAGCGGCGATGGCCAGAACACCTTTACCTGACTGTGGCGAGAGAGCTAGGGCTGGGGTGTGAATTTGACCTGTTTAGAGCCTTTATTCTGTTAATAACAAAGCTTTGCTGTTGGACTAGTGGCTGGGGGTAATGATGTAATACACTTTACAGGTGTTTTAGGTTTTGTTTTCAGGCTCTTTCTTTCAACATGGCCGCCGTCTACAGAAATACATGAATTAAAATGGGACGGGCAAGCTTCACAATGCCGAACCTAGGGGTATAAAGCCCCTCGGCACTGGACAGTGAGGCAGTGGAGGGGTAGAGTAGTGGGGCACCATCCAACACCTCGGGTCAGTTTTAGTGGAATTTGTATCATCCGATGTGGACTCTTCATCAAATCAACATCTCCGCAGAATACAATCAAATACTCACAGCAGTGTTTTCAGGAAATAATTTGGACATCCACAAACTACTGGCCTCAGATGACTTTAATGACCATTAAAAATGAATGTAGAATTGTTTTCAAACGTTTTATTAAACTATTCGCTTTTATTCATTGTGCTGTTCTCCAATGTCTTTCTGAGACTGTTCCTGAGTCAGTGTAGAGCCAGTCAATGAGCTGCTTCCTTCAAATCCACAAATCCGTGTGTGTGATTGTGTGTGTTTGTGTGTGATCGTACGAGTTCTTCCTCTTTTAATACACAGCTCTTTAAAGCAGATTCTTCCTGCAGTGGGAGGCGAGGGGTCAATGACACGTCGTGTCGGACAGAGAGGAGGTGGACTCCTGGAGTTCCTGATATCTCTGAGTGTTTCCTTCAGGAGATGGAGTCTCACCTCCCCTCGCTCCCACACTGTCATTTACAGAAAGGACAGCGCTTCACAGCCTCAGTCTACGGCCTCATCCCAAGAGCTCCACGCTGCAAAACTGAGCCCAAGCGGAAATGTGAGACTTCACTAGAGTTTTACAGTGCAGCAGGCCCTCAGCCTCCACCGCTTCCACATCCATGGACTGATTAAGGATCAGAGATTCCAGAATTTGCCTAAAAACAACAGGGGAATTTGAGGTGCGACAAGCAATGCATTAAACTTCTGCGCCATCCTGTTAAACCCTCCACCACTGCACACACCTTCAGTCTCTCTCCAGCACGGACCTGCCCTCCGTTCACTGCCTGCGTCTGTGAGGATCATGTCTTTGTTCTATAAACGATGCAGAATACAGATGACTCCACTGTATTAGGGATGATCTGTGGTCTAGAGATGATTTAAAATGCACGAGATTGCTGTAAATTTAGTGCAAGTCTGCTACAGTATGTTATTGTAAATCACAGTATTTACAGTAAATTATTGTATTATTCAATTACAGTAATATGCTGTAAATTTGAAATACAGTAGTGTTCCTGTAAAAATAAAATAAATGTAAATAAGGTAAATGGCTGGGAACTCTGCTGCCAGTATTTTACTGTAAAATTTACAATCAATTTTTAACAGTCTGCAATTATTCTGCAATTTATACAAAGACTAGTGCATCCATGGGATTTGGTGTCCACAGAAACACTCACCCTGCCCCCAGACAGACACCGGGGGCTGAGTGTTTCACCTGCACACACGTAAGCGTCTTTGGGTTTTAGAAAAGCACTATATAAGAATAAAGTATTAGTAGTAGTATTATTATTAGAATTATTATTATATAGTTTCACAGTTTTGCTTTCATTTTCTTCAAAAACTGCAGTGAATATTTTCTCACAGCTCCAAAGTTAAGTCAAAAATGTTATCATTATTATTATTATTATTATTATTTTTTTGCTTCCCATGACCAGTTTAATTCCAATTAAAAATGTAGACTCAGTTTCTACAGGACTTTTAATGTGAAGAGTGAAGGTAAAGAATTCCTTCTCCTGCTCTTTTGTCGTGTTTTTTATTTATATTAACTGTAGAACATTATAAAACCATCAAGTGTCATGTTATTAAAGAATATATGAATAAAATAACAATGAATACATGATCACGACTGCGTACACGATCACTGACATCAAACTCGCCGTCTTTAAACCGTCTAAACCCAAACTCACACGCACTATTGGATACAGTATTACCTCCAAGAACAGAACAAATCCATCACACGACTGCAGCGACCAATAAAGTCTTCCTCATCGTTTTCAAACTACTTTTTTTTGTCGTTGTTGTTGTTCATTTTTAATAAAACCTGTAATAAATGAATAATCACACACACACACACACACACACTGAGCTCTGAACATGTCTGATACATATAAATGTCCATTTAAGATATAAATGATAATTTGCCATCCCTCAGACTCCACTCTCTGTGCACTCAGTGTGATGTCACTGTGTTAATGGTCAGTGTAATACAATACCGCCGTTACAATACAATAATAGAGCAGTGCTATTGTCCTTTGCTGTAAAATAACAGCAACTCCACCCCACCCTGGTTCTGAGAGAGTCCAGACCAGGTTAATTGCCCCCTGCGAGGGTAGATTGTGTGGCCCTCAGAGATAAGGGCAGAGTGATAGCCGTGGGTCTGATGTGGATCTGGAGCATTGCTGGGCTCTGTGTGGACGAGCTTTTCTCTTTGATTAGTGACCGGAGCGGGCATCTGGTGCTGGACTCTAATGTGATTAGACCTTTACGCCACAGCCTTGATGTCACGCTCCTTAAATCAGTGGCTTTAGTGGCCCACGAGGCCAGCTGGACAACGCAGGACTGACCAGGAACAGATCGCCTTGCGGCCGAGAGGTGACCAGAAGCAAAAGCCTGAGGGTCTGGGGCTAAATGACCACAGACACTTATTGATAGCTAAATGGTAAAGGCATGAGGTGAACACACATGAGCTTAGGGCAGATGTTGAAAATATATTTTTAAAAATATCGTATTTCTACTATTATATTATCTATTTTAAATGTGTGTGTGTTTGTTTCTTACACCGTAATACACTCTGTCCACAGTTAATCCAGAGCTCAGTACTCTCCCAGAGTCCACTGCACTCTGAGGGCCTTTTATGTGAGTGTGTGTGTGTGTGTGTGGGCATACACACAAAATTATGAACCAAATTACTGACTGACCACGACCGCGGACATCTCCATGACTCCAGTGCAGTCACAAGCCATTAGCCCAGCCATCTCTCTCCCTCTCTTGAATGCTAAAGGTTAGCCGCATGCCAGCTTTCATCTGCAGTGTCACGCGGGTGGCACGGCTCAAAGAGGGCCTTCATAAACCCACGGCCGTCCAGAGACTAATCACAAACAAACTCTCCCACT
>NC_089807.1:41927657-41945157 GCF_029633855.1 Hoplias malabaricus
GCACTGACCACAGACCCTCAACACGCACTGACCACAGACCCTCAGCACACACTGACCACAGACCCTCAGCACGCACTGACCACAGACCCTCAGCACGCACTGACCACAGACCCTCAGCACGCACTGACCACAGACCCTCAACACGCACTGACCACAGACCCTCAACACGCACTGACCACAGACCCTCAACACGCACTGACCACAGACCCTCAGCACACACTGACCACAGACCCTCAACACGCACTGACCACAGACCCTCAGCACGCACTGACCACAGACCCTCAGCACACACTGACCACAGACCCTCAACACGCACTGACCACAGACCCTCAGCACGCACTGACCACAGACCCTCAACACGCACTGACCACAGACCCTCAGCACACACTGACCACAGACCCTCAACACGCACTGACCACAGACCCTCAGCACACACTGACCACAGACCCTCAACACGCACTGACCACAGACCCTCAGCACGCACTGACCACAAACCTTCAACACGCACTGACCACAGACCCTCAGCACACACTGACCACAGACCCTCAACACGCACTGACCACAGACCCTCAACACACACTGACCACAGACCCTCAGCACGCACTGACCACAGACCCTCAGCACGCACTGACCACAGACCCTCAACACACACTGACCACAGACCCTCAGCACGCACTGACCACAGACCCTCAACACGCACTGACCACAGACCCTCAACACACACTGACCACAGACCCTCAGCACGCACTGACCACAGACCCTCAACACGCACTGACCACAGACCCTCAACACGCACTGACCACAGACCCTCAACACGCACTGACCACAGACCCTCAACACGCACTGACCACAGACCCTCAGCACGCACTGACCACAGACCCTCAACACACACTGACCACAGACCCTCAGCACACACTGACCACAGACCCTCAACACGCACTGACCACAGACCCTCAACACGCACTGACCACAGACCCTCAACACACACTGACCACAGACCCTCAGCACGCACTGACCACAGACCCTCAACACGCACTGACCACAGACCCTCAACACGCACTGACCACAGACCCTCAACACGCACTGACCACAGACCCTCAACACGCACTGACCACAGACCCTCAGCACGCACTGACCACAGACCCTCAACACGCACTGACCACAGACCCTCAGCACGCACTGACCACAGACCCTCAACACGCACTGACCACAGACCCTCAGCACACACTGACCACAGACCCTCAACACGCACTGACCACAGACCCTCACCACCCTCTCCAACTGAGTCCTCATCTGGCACTGAGCCCTCTTTCAGTCCAGAGTCCTCCTCCAGGAATGTGACAATTCCACAATTTCACATTAATGAGTTCCACATAAAACACATGAAAAAAACAATAATCTGATGAGTGCACTCTGTTGCTGTGGAAATTACACATTGCACCTTTAATCTGAAGTGTGTTCCCCAGCTCCACCACCACAGAACCCCCTCCGTAAATCACTGCCCTCGGTCCAAAAAGAGCAGAGACGTTTGGACTCGGAGAAGCTGAGAGATTGTGAGCTTTAACAGTGTGTAGTTTTTTTTATCAGAGCTTTAAAGGAGCCAGGCCTCTCGAGCGTATCTCAGTGTAGTGAGGGGATGAAAGGTCAGAGGTCAGCTTGTAGTTCCTAAATGTGATGATAGGCCCAGGGCAGCTCTGATAAGAAGGAGCCACCGAGCTGAATTTGATAAAAGACCTGACGTCAGTGTGGAAATGGAAAAAGGAAGAAACAGTAGATGGATTGGTTTAGATTCTCGACTGTAACCTCGAGAATGCCTGAGTTTTTCAAAGTTTAGAGTCTGAATATGGGCCTATGTTCCATCTCGGTATATTAATGTTATATAGGAATGCACAGTCGCCACGTGTGACGTATTTCAGCCATAGAACCGTCGATAGCATTATTTATACATCAGAGTTAAAGGATAAGATAGGATATTTTTGCTCGTGGGCTCCCCTACAGGTGGAAAGTGTAATTCACTGGTACAGCACTGTTCTGACATAAAGGGAGGGGGGGGGGTCCTACCCTCCAGATTAGCAACAACTGAGCATCAAAGTAATTATGAAGCTGTAACATTAAAGA
Organism: Hoplias malabaricus; assembly: GCF_029633855.1. Classification (NCBI taxonomy): domain Eukaryota; kingdom Metazoa; phylum Chordata; class Actinopteri; order Characiformes; family Erythrinidae; genus Hoplias; species Hoplias malabaricus. The sequence continues at coordinate 41,929,776 of NC_089807.1, forward strand.
AAAGACACCATCACATGTTTCTCATCGGGTTGCCAGATATTCAAATAAACCCCTATTTTGAGATATATTTAGTACACAGTTTACAACTGCTAACTATACATAGTACACATTGTATGAATCCTGGGAACATCCTTGTACTCAAATATACGTGAATCCACTTCGAGACCAGGATGTAGCCACACTGTTTACATCAGAGCCGATTGGATCTAAGGCATTTTTACACAGATACATATTTTAAAGCAGTACAGTGTTTATAATAGTTCTATGTCTGTTATAACGCAGTATATAAACAGTGCCTCCGTTATTTAAATCTCACGTGTATTGTCCTCTCAGACGTGAATATATAAGTGCATATAAACGATCAGACTCCGTTTTCGTTAATGGAACAGCCCTGGTGTGTGTGAGGCAGTGTGTTCCATTCACATTTTGTATTTAATAAATGTTTTGAGCGCAGTGTAAATATGGAAATAATCCGTGGTCGTGCCGGCAGTGTAACCAGGGAAATATTTACACACAGACGACACTAATAGGGACGGGGGCAGTGTGCCAGTAGTTATGGGGCAAAGCCTCCATCAGGTGCGGTGTCCTGCCCTCTGTTACCCCTCTCTGAGAGAGCCAATGTATTTGCAACAGACTAAAACACACTGCTGCAGCTTGGTATAACACTTGTGTACACACAACCCTCACACCCTAACCCTAGCATTGGGCACGGTGACCTCGGGCTCATGGGCAGCTGCTCCATAGTTTATAGCTCCGCTCTTGTTTTCAGTGCTGTTCTGTGCACAGCTGAAGGAGTGTGTGCCTTGTCTCTCTCCCGTTTCAGTCGTCTGAAATGTTTTGCATAATTTGAACACTCCAGTTGTGCTTAATATAATGAATCAGGTTTTCCTACAATGTCTGCACATTGTACAGGCCAATGCATAAAAACAAACACACTTACACACACACACACACACACACACACACACAATAAGCCACTGTGGTAAGTACCAATATGGTTCTGATTTAGATGTTCTAGGTCATGCTGGCATTTGGTTTCCAAGGTGTGTGTGTGTGTGTATGTGTGTGTGTTGGGGGGGGGTTGGTGCAGTTCTGTGTGAACATTCAGGTGTACTGTTTTGTACTAAAAATAAATAAAGAGAACGATGGAAAAACAATGAAGAAAATAAAGAGTGGATGGGGAGAGGGAGTATAGTGGTTAAGTAGGAGAGAGAGAGAAAGAGAGAGAGAGAAAGAGAGAGAGAGAGAGAGAGAGAGAGAGAGAGTTAGAGAAAGAGAGAGAGAGAGAGAGAGAGAGAGAGAGAGAGAGAGAAGAGAAAGAGAGTGAGAGAGAGTGAGAGAGGGAGCGAGAGAGTATAAGCTTTGGGGATGAAAGCTCAGCACACCCCGTATCCCGGACGTTTTTACGGCCTTCTTTCAAGATTACTGTGCAGAAATAGCGCGGCTCATTTGGAAATCAATTAGCCGTCGGGGTGATGAGGTGCGGCCTCTCTCCCGCTGTCCCTCTGTTACTGTCAGCGTCCAGACCCTCACCCCCACACATGCTCACATCTGGACTACACATGTTATACCTCTCTACATCTCTCTCTCTCTCTCTCTCTCTCTTTCTCTCTACCTTTCCTCTCTTTCACCTTTTCTTTCTTTCTTTCTTTCTTTCTTTCTTTCTTTCTCTCTCCCTCTCTCTCTCTCTCTCTCTCTCTCTCTCTTTCACTCGTTCTCTTTCACTTGTTCTCTCTACCTTCAATCTAATACACCTTTTCTTTCTTTCTTTCTCTCTCTCTCTCTCTCTCTCTCTCTCTCTCTCTTTCTCTCTCTCTCTCTCCCTATGTCTACCTTATTTATTTTTTCCTGTCTCTCCCATTCTGTTTTTCAGTGTCCCTCTCTTCTCTCTCTTATTTCTCATCTCTCTTTTCCCCAGCGTCTTACTCCCCTGTGGCCCTCCCTCTTTAATATCTCATTCCTCACTTTCTTTCCTCCCTCTCTCTCAGTCCCTGTTTCTTTTCTCTCTTCCTCTTTCCCTCTCTCCTCTCTCCCTCTCTTTTCTTCTTCTTAACATTAACCTCTCAGGCATTCAGCAGATGCTCTGTGATCACTGATCATAACCCTCCTGCGGTTCCTGCATCATTCAGAACAGTGCCAGGCAAAGCTTTGTTAAAGTCACAGAACAGAAAGTTAGTGTTCTCCTCCAAGTGTGTTGAGCTACAATAATGTGTAAACTGCAGTTTGAGCAGAACACGTAACTGCACATTTATTACACAGTGTCATTTATCAGTGCTATTAATATGCACAGCTAATCTATATATGCATGATGTCAACAATTGGCCACATCACATAATACACATCGAACCTGGTCTCAGTGTTAATTTGTATGGATTTATACAATGTGTGCTAAATATAGTTTGCCATTTGGAGACATTGACATGAATTACTGATGCCTACCCACCCTTAACCCCACACTAACCCTAGCCCTGCCCCTAAGTCTAAGCTCCAAAATGTTAGAAGGTGCTGGACTGCCTCCTGTGTACCTTTCTCCCACAAAAGGTTACAGCACTGTTTATTTAACTCTTCTTCAAGTTCATTAATAAGAGTGTGTGTGGACTTAGGGAAACACTGCCCCCAGCTGGTGTGGTACAATCTCAGAAGGAGTTACTTCAGATAAAAGCTGATAACAGCATATGCCGTTTCCCATGGGCATTATTCCTCTCACTAACGATACACAGAGAAAGAGCTGAAAGGCCTGAAGGACTTACTGTAAAACTGCAGCAGTCAGGGGCTCTCAGGGACAGCTAGGTCAAAAGCTATAAAAGATGTTATTTTAAAACAACCTGGAAATGTGTGTGCTTCCTCTACTACTGTATGTGAGTACACTTCCGATTCAGAAGCTGAACTGAAGTCGGATTAACGTAACATTACGAGGCAGAGTCAATGTCCTGAAAGAGTCACTGTCATTAAATTCAAAATCAATCAAATGCGTGTTTCTATCTGTCAAGTGTTCCAAATAAAACACAAAATGACTTTTAAAGCTTCACCTATCTGTGTTTAAACCAGATTAATAAAAAAAATAGACATTAATTGTTAGCCTAGTGCTAATGCTACAGCTAGAATCCCATGTGTCTACCTTCAGATGGTAGCATTAATTACAGCCTGAAGTTAAACTAGCATACAGCATATCAGTGTAAATAATTTCAAATATGAGTCAGAGCTCAAATTACAGTGAGTCATGTTGTAAATACACACTGTCTGTGACACTGGTGACTGTCTGTGAGGAGTGTGATGTGTTCTCTCTGTGTCTGTGTGGGTTTCCTCCGGGTGACTGTCTGTGGGGTGTGTGGTGTGTTCTCCCTGTGTTTGTGTGGGTTGCCTCCGGGTGACTGTCTGTGAGGAGTGTGGTGTGTTCTCTCTGTGTCTGCGTGGGTTTCCTCCGGGTGACTGTCTGTGAGGAGTGTGGTGTGTTCTCTTTGTGTCTGCGTGGGTTTCCTCCGGGTGACTGTCTGTGAGGAGTGTGGTGTGTTCTCTCTGTGTCTGCGTGGGTTTCCTCCGGGTGACTGTCTGTGAGGAGTGTGGTGTGTTCTCTCTGTGTCTGTGTGGGTTTCCTCCGGGTGACTGTCTGTGAGAAGTGTGGTGTGTTCTCTCTGTGTCTACGTGGGTTTCCTCCGGGTGACTGTCTGTGAGGAGTGTGGTGTGTTCTCTTTGTGTCTGCGTGGGTTTCCTCCGGGTGACTGTCTGTGAGGAGTGTGGTGTGTAAAAATATTTTAGATAGTTTATAGACGTACAAATACATATTATGTATAACTGTTTTTCCTGATGGAGCTCATAACGAATGCAGTGACCAATAAATTCTTCTCACTTGTCATTTACTGAGTATTTAATTTTTAGTTTATTATTTGTTGAATAAAATGATAATTGTCATTTTTAATACTACACAACATTTACCAAAAAAAACAAACAAAGCTTCTTTGTACACCTCACACCTAAATATTCTCACATCTTAAATATCTGTGTGATACCGGACAGTGTGGCATTTTTAGACCAGGATTACTGGGACTGTTTGGAAGGAACCAATATCACACAGAGACTCTTCCCCAGGAAAGGCCAGGGGAGTCCAGGAGATAAGCTATAAATCTGTCTGACTGTTGTTTCCAGTTTTGCTGAGGTCAGTGGTCTCTGGCCAATTCAATAGCCCAGTGTTTGGAATAATTCTCCCCCAAAAGCCCACCACCACCTCCACCACCTCCACCAAACCTCTCCACCCCCCACCCACCCCCATCCTGGGCACTGGGTGGAGATTAGAGTCCAGCCAGGGTGCCAGTCTTATCTGTGTTAGTGAAGAAAAGGTTACACTACACTAACAAGAATGTCCCTGGTCATGCATGACAAACTCCAGCTGCCCACAACGCAGTGATCCCCCCGCTTCGTCTGGACATTCAGAAGGTTCCACTTAAAAGCCCTGGGCGGGGGGGAGGGGGGAGGGCAGGCGTCTCTGGAGATTACGCCCCCTAACTAGCCGCTTCCACCTCAGGAGGAAAGTGGACCGACTCGCCGCATCGCCATTGGTCCACAGCCTCGGCCAGAGCCCTGCAGATGAAATCATTTACCTTTATCACCTCCTGAACTTTTATGGCGGCTTCATTTTTGTTGCGGTGGCCCATGGTGCGCCGTCAGTAGAATTGTGCTGTAATAATCTTCTAAAGAAAAATAAATATATACGTGATAAATTATAACATTGAAGGACTGGTGCCCCCTCCAGGGTGTGTTCCTGCCTTGCGTCCAGTGATTCCGGGTAGGCTCTGGACCCACCGCGACCCTGAACTGGATAAGGGTTACAGATAATGAATGAATGAAATTATAAATAATAAATAAATAAGCTTTGTCCCAAACACTCAAATATTTCACGCAAAATTTTAATTCCGAACTGAGAAGTGTAAAAAATATAAACAGAGTTTGACAGTATTTTCCCTGATTTTTGCAATGAAACAGATATCTCCAATGATTCATATAAATTGAAATAAATAGAGCACTCCTCATATTCACAACATTCACTCAGCTCCCATCCACTGGGGGCACTGTTGCACAAAATTCACTTAAACTCTGTTAAGTATCAAAGGAAAACTACAGAAACAGTGCTGTTATCTGTCCATGAGAGAGTTACACAAACACAAACGCTGCTAAACGCTGCTTTCTAATGATTTAGAGCTTAATGTAAGGTTTATACTCAGGTTTAGGTTTAGGTTTAGGTTTAAGCTTGTGGTTAAAATTCGTAGCAGTCTTTTGGAGTGTAATCGTTGTGGTTAGGTTTAAACTTTAGGGTCAGTGTTAGGTTTTATATCAGAGACAGTAGCAAGCCACTGGAAATTAATGGGAACGTCTACTAATATATTTATTAGAAATAATTAGTGGACCCAAATAACTCAGTGTGACCCGGGCTACTCCAGTCTGTTATTACACTGTGAGTCTCACTACTCTCCTTCTCTCTCTACTGTCTTCTCATTAAAAGCACTTCCTTACTCTGATAAAAACAAACCAGCTTCATAGTAAACCCCTCCACGTCCCTCTCAGAGTCCTGACTGATAGCCGCTGGTCTTGTGCGACTGTGGTCCTGATCATGTGACCAGTTGTACTCTATTATCCTGTCAGGCTGCTGATAATAGAGAAGATTGCTTGTTTAGACTGTGTAGTGCCTGCGTCTAATTCACCGTGGCTCCAGAGTGACACCTTTAAATGGCCTATCATCGGAAAATCCACATTTTCCAGAAGGACTAAAAACAACAGGAGCCTGGGCAGAGTGAAATTAGCTCCTCTTTAGACCTAATTACCTCCTCACATTTAAGCTGCAATCTACCCCAAAACCCCTGTTCCATTTTCGACCACGGCCAGACCAGTGATTGGTGACCGCCGTGTTCAAATACAGGGACCTGCTCTGAGAAATCTTACTGACCGTCAAACACACACACACACACACACACACACACGAATAAAGGAAAACCAGCATCCAGGAATGCTCCAGAGACCACAACACACGGCTCAGGAATGTGCTCTGGGTCAGAGTCTGTAATCTAAACACGATAGGCCTCGCAGTATTGGATAAGGTCGGGAGATAAGCCAATGAGCCTACATAGGTATTAAAAAAATAGCACTCTACAATCAGGGTTCCTGAAAGGGCTCCACAAAGCACCCTCTGGTGGTCCGTGGGCCAACACCGCGGTAGAGAAAGTGATCTCTGAAAGGTTGTAGGTGGCCATCTGCAATAGAAGCGTTAGAGAAAAACAGATTATTGACGGCTTTCAAACTGTGAACTAAACTGCGATGTGTCTAGATCTGTGTCCAGAAACTGACCGGTGCAGAAAATACACACTGGAACCATTCATTCTGATTTCTGATTGGTCCAATCTGTTGATATATTATGCTCCATGAAACACATCACATGCTGTGAACGTGGGCTCCAAAATATTGCATTCATTCATTCATTCATTATCTGTGACCCTTATCCAATTCAGGGTCACGGTGGGTCCAGAGCCTACCTGAAATCATTGGGCGCAAGGAATGAACACACCCTTGAGGGGGCGCCTGTCCTTCACAGGGCGAAACACACTCACACATTCACTCAAACACTCACACCTACGGACACTTTTGAGTCGCCAATCCACATACCAACGTGTGTTTTTGGACTGTGGGAGGAAACCGGAGCACCCGGAGGAAACCCACGCAGACACAGAGAGAACACACCACACTCCTCACAGACAGTCACCCGGAGGAAACCCACGCAGACACAGGAAGAACACACCACACTCCTCACAGACAGTCACCCGGAGGAAACCCACACAGACACAGAGAGAACACACCACACTCCTCACAGACAGTCACCCGGAGGAAACCCACACAGACACAGGGAGAACACACCACACTCCTCACAGACAGTCACCCGGAGGAAACCCACAGACACAGAGAGAACACACCACACTCCTCACAGACAGTCACCTGGAGGAAACCCACACAGACACAGGGAGAACACACCACACTCCTCACAGACAGTCACCTGGAGGAAACCCACGCAGACACAGGGAGAACACACCGCACTCCTCACAGACAGTCACTTGGAGGAAACTCACGCAGACACAGGGAGAACACACCACACTCCTCACAGACAGTCACCCGGAGGGAAACCCACACAGACACAGGGAGAACACACCACACTCCTCACAGACAGTCACCCGGAGGGAAACCCACGCAGACTCAGAGAGAACACACCACACTCCTCATGGACAGTCACCCGGAGGAAACCCACTCAGACACAGGGAAAACAAACCACACTCTTCACAGACAGTCACCCGGAGGAAACCCACACAGACACAGGGAGAACACACCACACTCCTCACAGACAGTCACCTGGAGGAAACCCACACAGACACAGGGAGAACACACCACACTCCTCACAGACAGTCACCTGAGGGAAACCCACGCAGACTCAGAGAGAACACACCACACTCTTCACAGACAGTCACCCGGAGGAAACCCAAGCGGACACAGGGAGAACACACCGCACTCCTCACAGACAGTCACTTGGAGGAAACTCACGCAGACACAGGGAGAACACACCACACGCCTCACAGACAGTCACCCGGAGGAAACCCACACAGACACAGGGAGAACACACCACACTCTTCACAGACAGTCACCCGGAGGAAACTCATGCAGACACAGGGCGAACACACCATGTTTGTTTGAGGGCGCAAAGACAGACACAACAAGTGTAGAGAAATAATAGCTCTGAGTAAAAATGGAAAAAATAGAGAACAGAGCAAAAATGGCTAAAAACCAGAGCTTCTGCTCCTCGCTCCTCACTGCTGTGCACTTGGGGTCGGGATGAACAGCGAGCAGCTTGTTATCATTTAAAGGAACAGGTGCTGAAAGCAGGCGTTCTGAGCATGGCTGCTTACACAGAAGGAGAACGCTGCTGTGGGGATTGATCCTTGTGGTATTTTGACCAAAGCTGGTCACAGACAGTTCTGTTCCCATGTGGAGAAGGAATATGTTTCCTTTGTTAACAGCGCTTGGAAAAACTCCTTCTACCTAGGCCTTATTTCATCAGGATGTTGCATCCCATCACCTGGAGACGCCACAAATTCAGCCCCAAACACTTAGCTCAGTGTTAGCATCACTTCCTAAACTCCAGCTGCTGGAGGCAGATCTTTCTTTCCTCTTGTCTGTTGCGCGCAGCGGGAGATCAATGCCTGTGATGTCCTCGTAGCTTTGTGAAAATTGAACGTGATTTATTTGTCCAGGGGAAAATTGTCAGTTTTGCAATTTCCACCCTGATGATGTTATGAGTGGGGAATGAAGGGCCTTTGGGAAACAAGTTGCTGTTTCAGCTCAGACAATGGAGCACTGTACTACAGTTCTGCTTATGGGCTTTTAAACGTATTACAGCATTAAATACATTTCTCCGTACACTGGGCTCAGGCAGCAGGGCTTTAGCAAACAGATCAGGCCTGAAATCGCAGACACAGTTTGAACTTGGATGCTTTTATTGGTTTTAATATTGGAGCCATGCTGGTTACGAGTTTACACAGACATTTACAGTCCAGTGTTTCTTCTGAAATGAAAGAAATCAGTTTGCATCAGTAGTTTGTCCTTCATTTTCTGCAATAACTGCCTTTATTCTTTAAGGTAGGCTTTCCACTAAATATTGGACATTGCTGTGATGACTGTTTACGTGATGAGCCCTGGATCACAATCACCTCTCCAACTCATTCCAAAGAGAGAGCTGAATTCCCCAGAGGATCACTGCTGCAGGGCTTTATACCCATCTAGCCTACAGTTGGCATTGGGTACAATGGCTGCACCAAGCATTATCAATGCTTTTCTATGGTGTAAGGAGAGTGCACTGCATTTAGCTATGAATTATGGCTCTACAAAACAAGGTAGCAGGTAGTGTCACAGTCACATGGCTCCAGCGACCACTAAGGGTGACTGTCTGTGAGGAGTGTGGTGTGTTCTCTCAGTGTCTGTGTGGGTTTCCTCCGGGTGACTGTCTGTGAGGAGTGTGGTGTGTTCTCTCAGTGTCTGCGTGGGTTTCCTCCGGGTGACTGTCTGTGAGGAGTGTGGTGTGTTCTCTCAGTGTCTGTGTGGGTTTCCTCTGGGTGACTGTCTGTGAGGAGTGTGGTGTGTTCTCCCTGTGTCTGCGTGGGTTTCCTCCGGGTGACTGTCTGTGAGGAGTGTGGTGTGTTCTCCCTGTGTCTGCGTGGGTTTCCTCCGGGTGACTGTCTGTGAGGAGTGTGGTGTGTTCTCTCAGTGTCTGCGTGGGTTTCCTCCGGGTGACTGTCTGTGAGGAGTGTGGTGTGTTCTCCCTGTGTCTGTGTGGGTTTCCTCCGGGTGACTGTCTGTGAGGAGTGTGTTGTGTTCTCTCAGTGTCTGCGTGGGTTTCCTCCGGGTGACTGTCTGTGAGGAGTGTGGTGTGTTCTCCCTGTGTCTGCGTGGGTTTCCTCCGGGTGACTGTCTGTGAGAAGTGTGGTGTGTTCTCCCTGTGTCTGCGTGGGTTTCCTCCGGGTGACTGTCTGTGAGGAGTGTGGTGTGTTCTCTCAGTGTCTGCGTGGGTTTCCTCCGGGTGACTGTCTGTGAGGAGTGTGGTGTGTTCTCTCTGTGTCTGCGTGGGTTTCCTCCGGGTGACTGTCTGTGAGGAGTGTGGTGTGTTCTCTCTGTGTCTGTGTGGGTTTCCACCGGGTGACTGTCTGTGAGGAGTGCGGTGTGTTCTCCCTGTGTCTGCGTGGGTTTCCTCCTGCTGCTCCGGTTTTGTCCCACTCTCCAAAAACACACGTTGGTAGGTCGATTGTCGACTCAAAAGTGTCTGTAGGTGTGTGTGTGAGTGTGTCGCCCCGTGAAGGACTGGTGCCCCCTCCAGGGTGTATTCCTGCCTTGCGTCCAATGATTCCAGGTAGGCTCCGGACCCACCACGACCCTGAACTGGATAAGCAGTTACAGATAATGAATGAATGAATTAATAACTTTCCAGAACAGGAGAATGACGCCCAGGTCATGACCTCACCATGGTTTTGCTAAGTATCTGAAACGCTGAAAACCAGTGCCACTCCGTCTGGTACTGGATGGCATTACAGTCCAGAAAACAGTTCCTCTCCTCCACAGATCAGGGTTCATACCTCTATAGCCGTTATGTGGCATTGTGCAGGAGTATCTTAGCTTCATGTGTGGCTTCTCCAGAGCGTTCTGTTCTATTGGCAGTGTTTTTAATGGGGATTATTAAAAGCCATTTGTGCACACATCTGTATCTACTATAGCTGCCCTTTGAATGACACAAGCACACTTCTAAAGAGCTGGAAAACTATTAAAAAACAGTTATATTTAAATGAACTCTTATGGAAGAGCATCCATGTTCTGAACCCACTGCTGTAGAACGACCTCGGCGTATTTATAGTTTTCGGTCGTGAAGACGACGTTAAGCGAGGAGAGCCTCTGGTTGAGTGCAGCTCCCTAACACTGCGCTATTCAGAGCCAGAAATCATAAATATCAGAGCAGTGTCCCGGACGCCTCCGTGTGGCTGATAGAGCTGGAGCTGTGTACATACAGTAGATGGCAGCTGCTTCCTGCAGCATTGAAACCAAATAAACTGTGCAACATTTGGGAGCAGTAATTCTTCTGCTTGTTAACCTTCAAAGCAGCTCTGCTGTGTGTACTAGACAGGAGCAACCGCTCCAGACGTCTCTCCCTCAACTCTGCTCACACTCGCGCCAGCCACATTTATTCAGACTGACTCCCAGACTAACACACTGAGCCAATGATCGGGGTGTGTGTGTGTGTGTGTGTGCGCACATGTGTGGTTTATCTTCAGCTGCCTGGTTAAAATTTACAATTATAAAACACTCACAGGCTTGTCTTTAATATCTACAGGTGTCCATGTGCCTTTAATATCTACATGTTGTCAATAACAGAAACAACTTACTGCAAAGATTTTACAAACATACTAAAGATTCAGCTGTAATTTTGATCTAAATGCATTTCTAATGAAGCTGACAGAACTAGGATCTGTGTCTTTTTGCTCTGTTCTTTTCTATTTTGTTAAAAGTCGATTTAATTCAAAATTTTAAGGTGGTTACTCGTGACGTAAAGCACTTTCTCATCCCTCTAGCTTTAGGCACCTAACCACAGGCCCTTTCACTTTCCCAGACGTAGAGGTAGGGTTAGGATTAGCAGTGGAATAAGGTCAGAATTATCCCTGATTGCTGCGTAGAACGACAGGACAGACCCCAGCACTTCTCTACATTTCCCATAATGCCCCAGCATCTTTCCAAATGCTTGGGCAGATAACAGTTGCAGTCACAGAGTAATGGATGTTTGTAAATATTTAAAAGAATGTCCACCACACAATAGACAAAGAAATGACGTCTCATAGCTGTATATTTTTGTTTATTATTATTGTATTTAGTGGCACGGTGGTGCAGCAGCTGGGTGTCGCAGTTACACAGCTCTAGGGACCTGGAGGTTGTGGGTTCGATTCCCACTCTAGATGACTGTCTGTGAGGAGTGTGGTGTGTTCTCTTTGTGTCTGCGTGGGTTTCCTCCGGGTGACTGTCTGTGAGGAGTGTGGTGTGTTCTCTCTGTGTCTGCGTGGGTTTCCTCCGGGTGACTGTCTGTGAGGAGTGTGGTGTGTTCTCTCTGTGTCTGCGTGGGTTTCCTCCGGGTGACTGTCTGTGAGGAGTGTGGTGTGTTCTCCCTGTGTCTGCGTGGGTTTCCTCCGGGTGACTGTCTGTGAGGAGTGTGGTGTGTTCTCTCTGTGTCTGCGTGGGTTTCCTCCGGGTGACTGTCTGTGAGGAGTGTGGTGTGTTCTCTCTGTGTCTGCGTGGGTTTCCTCCGGGTGACTGTCTGTGAGGAGTGTGGTGTGTTCTCCCTGTGTCTGCGTGGGTTTCCTTCGGGTGCTCCAGTTTCCTCCCACAGTCCAAAAACACACGTTGGTAGGTGGATTGGTGACTCAAAAGTGTCCGTAGGTGTGAGTGTGTGAGTGAATGTGTGAGTGTGTGTGTGTTGCCCTGTGAAGGACTGGCGCCCCCTCCAGGGTGTGTTCCCGCCTTGCGCCAATGATTCCAGGTAGGCTCCGGACCCACCGCGACCCTGAACTGGATAAGGGTTACAGATAATGAATGAATGAATTATTGTATTTACCAGAAATACATTGCAGCGCTAAAGAAAGGCACTGATAACACCAGCTCAAAAACTGAGGACATTTGTACCATTTAATTTTTGTTTGTTTGTTTTCTTAAGAAAAGTCACATAAAATAAAAAATAATTAATAATTCTTAAAAGTGTGTTTGTTTTTCATTTCTCCTCCTTGGACCACTTCAGTGTTAAATGTCTTCATCTATTCAGTGATTAACCGGTTCTTTACCTAGATGCAGAAACCTATTGGAAGGCTTCAGCTGTGCCCCTCTAACCCCTCTGTGTGCCCCAGTGTAACAAGTAGTCTAAAAACGGCCCTGCTTCATCCCCCATAATTCTGCAGCACTTCTATTGATCAGTGGTTCAGATAAAGCCGTGGCATTCTGGGGTGGGGGCACCGTCCCCCTCCTCTCTGGATCTATGGCCCTGAGCAGCTCTTTGAAGTGTGTGTGATTTAAGGTTATGGGTACACTCCTCTGCTCCAGTCCCATTGATCTCGGAGAGCGCAGGAGGCTGCGGTTCACCGGTACTTTGTTGTACGGCACCTGACCCGCCCTGGACACGCCGTGAACGATCGGCCGATCCCACGGCAGCCATCTGTCCTCTCTAATAGGATCCTATGGGATGAAATAGTGAGTGAGAGCGAGAGACACTTGCTTTCATGCTGGAGCAGAAGGAATGCTGCTTCGGACATTGCTCAAACAACAAAGTCACCACTCGCCTTAATAACGGATTTAAGGTGGCGCTGTTGGTTCGAAGGTGGAGCCATGAAATAAGATGAAGTTGTAGGTAAACAGAGGGATAGATTATAGATAGAGAGACCGGTATGTTGTATAGACATCATAGAAAAGTATAAAATCACATGTGACAATCTGGAGCAGCTGTACATGAGCTCAAAGACAACATGCCCAATACCAAGCGTGAGCGAGAGGGGCATAAAGCCCCCGAGCACTAGGTTCTTGGAGACACTGAGGAGACCTCTTTCTTGATTTCCTTTGGGACAAACTCTGAGATCGATGGAGCTGCGGAGGAGGACTGTGCGCCTAACCTTAAATCACACACACTTCAAAGAGTGGCTCAGAGCTGCAGATCCAAAGATGGGAAGGTGGTGGTGGTGGTGGGTAGGGAGGGGGAGGGGGGGGGTTATCTGACCTGGTCATTCTGACCCCTGCACCAGCTCAGTTTATAATGCCTCTCGCCATAAATTCCCTCTCACTCTGTTCCAAGGTCTCTACAAACTGAGGGGGCTTCAGCATCACTGCAACAGCACCCATAAAGTGCCCACTGGAATGTTAGCTATGTGCTAATCGGAAGGAGGTGTTAACACTGGGGAACAGAGGAACGGGGTGCTAATGGGAGCAGGAGAGACACAGCAGCTATTCACTGCAATGTTTTGCTCTTATTCCAGCTTGTTTTACGAGGTTGTTCTGTGACTAAAATGTAATGATTGAAGAGAGGGCGATATGCTAACGCTAGCTTTTGAATGTGAATTTTGGGCTAGCAACATTGAATATTTTGTGCTAATGTTAGCATGGGTGAAGAGTATATTCCATGCTAATTTACTCACTCAGTAATAGGGAATCATTTGGGCCCTTGCTAGCTTCCTTAAAGAGAGTGTGTTTTAGCTAAACTAGCTTGTTTTAGGAGAAATAATGTGCTAATGCTAGCTTGGTTGGAAATAACATTTCATGCTAATGACATCTTACTGAAACAGAATGTTTGAAGTAAATTGTGCCTTGGGTGAACAGAATGATTCATGCTAATGCCAGACTGGTTGAAGAGAATGGTTTGTGCCATTGTTAGTTTTTATAAAGCGGATTTGTTTATTTGATTTATTGATGCTAGCTTCTTCCAAGAGACTTATGTGCTAAAGCTAACTTGGTTTAAAAGGAAAAAGTTAATTGATTGATTGATTGATTCATTCATTACTTTATTAGTCCCACAACAGGTAAATTCTCAATGATACAGCAGCAAAGGGACAGCAAAAATAAGATAAAATAAGATCAGATAATATGCTAAGCTTAAACATTCTGGGTTCTAAGACTGGAAAGGCGTTTGCAAGTAGCAGTTACAAAAAAAAACCATGTACAGCTCAGCCTTGGCCGGCATTGTATCCACAAGGTCAACTCTACATCTAAGAATATGCTAATGCTAGCTTGTTTCACACGAATAGTGTGCTAATGCTAGCTTCTTTCAGCAGGAAAAAAATGATGCTAGCATATTTGAAGATTTTAAAAAATGCTAGTTGAAGTGATGTTTGTGCTACGTTTACTTTACTACATCGTGGAGCTTCTGGGGAGGTGTATTTTTTACAACAAGAGAGACTCCAGTCGACATTTCTACTAGCTTTTTAAATAAAAGCCTGCGTGCTACAGTTTAAAAGTCCTCATGCACTTCAGTAAAAATACAGCTCCTGCCACAGAACACAAACACTACCTGTTTCTCATGGTGAGTGTGTGTGTGTGTGTGTGTGTATGACAAAACGTGGGAAAACCCAAACACAGATAGCAGTGTAAGCCGGTGGGTTTCTCTGAAGTGGGGGGCGGGGCCAGAGGGTCGAGGGAATGGGGGTCTGCTCTGTTCAGACTCACAGTCCAATGATGGCTGTTAACATCACAGCAGAGCGGCTGAGAGACATACACAACTCACTGCTCTCTCACCTGCATCTCAACAGGCCACACACTGATAAACAACAACAACAACAACACACTCCAACAACACAGTGTGTGTGTGTACAATGTGAATGTGTGTGTGTTTGTAATCATCGTAATACACATACCATTAAGTATTAACTGAAATAAACACCGAGAGTGTTGCTGTTACACAGCTTCAGGGTCCAGGGGTCATGGGTCAAATCCTACCTCCAGTCGCTGTCTATGAGGAGATGGTTGTGTTTTCCCTGTGTCTGTGTGGGTTTCCTCCCAAAGTCCAAACACATATGTGGATAGGTTGAGTGCGTGTGAAACTGTGCACAGGTGTGTGTGTGTGACTGGGTGTGTGTGTGATATTGTCCACAGCCATGTGTGTGTGTGAGTGACTGCCCATGGTCGTAAATGACTGGGTGAGTGTCTGAGTGACTGGGTGAGTGTATAGTGCTCTGTCCAGAGTGTGTTCCTGCCTTGTACCCAGTGATCCCAGATCAGTTCCAGGCCCTTACCCTGACCCTGAACAGATGAAGTGGTGGCTGGAAAATTGCTGAATGAATGAATGAATTAACAA
>NC_089807.1:41962657-41977657 GCF_029633855.1 Hoplias malabaricus
AGCCATTAGAGCAGTTTTCTCTCGGCCCTGACTCTTTCTTCCCAGACGCAGGCCGTGACCTGGGCCGGCTCTGAAGTCTCCTGCATTTACACTGGTTTGATTTCCTTCCTAAAGGCTGTATACACAGGATCAGTGGGAGGAAGGTGGGGGCAATGGTGCAGGAGAGAAGGAGGGATATGTCATTATTTACTTCTAAAAAGTAACAAGCAAACCCTATTAAGAGGAACATTATAAAAAAATGCATCTGAAAAAGTTGGTTTGTTGTCCTTTAACTAACTTGTTTATGGTCCATAGAGTGGGTCTCCCACAGTAGAGTACCCATGTTTACGACTCTAGGTAAGTATTAAAGGAACTCTAGGTAAGACTTGCTATTTTTGCTGCTAGCACGGTGCTTCCAAAGCTACATAGTGTAGTTTCTGAGGTGCTGAGCTTAGAGTAGCAATGACAGAGGCTCTGTTTTCACAATTACAGCTCACTGAAGCATCACAGTGACCAAACTCACAGAATGGGTCCCACACATCCAGGCCACTAGGTGTCAGTATTATAGCAGTCTGACAATAAAAAAGAATCTCTGGGGGGGGAAATGACTCCTTTATTAATAAAAGTATAACACACAGTCCTCTTCTTGTTCAGCCACAAGAATACGTCTGTCCACCTTCTGTAAATATCCTCTCCATCACTTTGTGTACACACAGATAATGAACGGTAGGTGTATGACCCCAGGTCAAGAAGAAGAGCTGGGACAGAATGTGAAACGCTAACGAAAACAGAAAGCAGTGCTGAACATATTCTGTTTAATTACAAATCCCGTCCTTACAAACCTCGTTTATTTGTAAATATACTGTCATTCATGATCTGACTTGATGCTTGAAACACTTTCCAAAAACATTTGGACAGGAGCTTGTTTACCAATGTTTTCCATCTCCTTCTCTTTTATCAACACTTAATAATCTTTTGGGGACTGAACTCTTCAGCGGATCCAGCTTTAAATCTGATTGTTTTCATCATTCTTCCATTAAACCAGTCTTCAGCCGTCTCCAAAAGAACATGCGGAGAAATCCTGACAGCAGCAGATATTCATTGCATTTCTATGTTATGATTCATTGTTATACAATCACTAACTACACTCCCGTCCATTGGTGGCACTGTTTCACTCAATCTACACCAAATCTGTTATAAATCTGAAGAATATTACAGCGACATTTCTGTAAACTGCTGTGAGGAATCAATACACACAAGAAAATCCAACAGTGAGGATTAGCATGAGTTAGCATGAGTGAGGGATTAGAATAAGGATTAGCGTTAGGGTTAAGGGTATATCCATGAAGGGTGAGCTATATTTTGTACACATTGTACAAATTGTAGTGTAGTTGCACTGGACCTTCATCCTCATATTCACCTCCTTGATACTTACAGAGATTTCTCCACAGTCCCTTAGTCTTCTGATGATAGCACACACTGTACCAGGACAAACGCCGCAAAATCCCAACACTGCACTAAAACTATGATTTTGTTGACGTGTCTGACGTCAGGGTCGGGCCAGAGCACGCTAGCATCCGTCTGGTGACTGCTGCTTCTGCCCGTGTCTCACTTGTGCTTGTTTTGTTTTTTATTCAGTGGTTGTGTGGGTACCTGAGTGCGCTGTATTCTCTGTTTCTGCTTGGAGGTTAGCTGTTTGCCATCTTTGATGCTAACAGCGGGGCCTGCTGTCCTGTGATCTCCAACTGCCTGCCTGTCTTTGCCATTTCTCTCAGCTGAAGACTGTAGACTGAGGGAACCTGCTGCCGTTACCTGTGGTTGATGTCCTGTTATCACTGTTGCTGGCTCTGGCTGATGTCGACTGAGGGAGTTTGTCCTAACTGCCACTGTTTGTGGATAGCAGGTTACTAGCACGTTCTGAACACTATGCTACTGCTACTATAGCAGACAATCTCGAGCCCCATTTTAACCACTTTATATGTTTGTTTTTTTTTTATATATGTTTTGTACTCTGGTATTGCTGTGTTTGTGTTTGTTTGTGATGTTCTTTGTACTGTGTATTACTATTGTAACCACTACATAATTAAAATATTATTATTATTATTATTATTAATTAATTATTATTAATATAATTAATTAATTAAATTATTATGGCAAAAAGACAAACTAATAACAGTGATATTAAACAGTAAGTTTTGCTATTCTTCGTCTTGGTTTTGTAAATACAGGTCCAGGTGCATTTACAGATCACTGCTTTCTGCTTTTATTTGCTTGTTACACACTGTCTGACTTCACTGGACTTGAAGAAAGTGAAAATGAAGTGAAAAAAAGAAAATCATGATCAGATAACGTAAGAGCCGTCCAGACAACGTGCAAAATAATGTCCTGCAGTGCTCTCCAGCTCTGGCCACATTTCCATGCTGAATTTTCCACCAGCAGAAACACATCTAAAGAAAGGAAGAGAAAAAAACGTGTATTGTTTACAAGAGGCTTAGGCACGGACGGTAAACCGGAGCCTTCAGCAAATACCGCAGAGGAAAACAGCACAACGTTTATTTAAATCTGCCTCCGACAACCCCACAGTATGGACCTGCCAACCTTCATAAACTTCTCTCTCTCTCTCTCTCCCTCCCCCTTTTTCTCTATTCTATTTCTCCAGCCGTCTATCTCTCTGCCTCTCTTCCTTGCCCCCACCTCCCCCTCCCCCCTCTCTCTCCACCCCTCTGCTTGATTGACCACTAATCCTGCAAATCCACTATAATCGTGCTGTTCTCCCTCTCTCATTTAGTCTGTGTTACCTGATTCCTGCTTCACTATCATGAGAGAGTCTCTGGCCAGATGATGGAGGGAGAGAAGGAGAGATAGAAGGAAGAGTTTGATTGACAGGTCGGAATAGCTTTATCAGTCTGGCTCCATTCCAGATTTTGTCTCAGGGTTGTTTAGCTCAGAGGCGTCTAGGTCAGAGAGAGAGAGAGAGAGAGAGAGAGAGAGAGAGAGAGAGAGAGAGAGAAGCTACATATGGTGTGTGGGAACCGAAAGCTGTCAGTGAAAGACAGACTGTGCTGGATAAGAGCATCTGCCAAATGACTACACGCTAGAGGAAATACACACACACACACACACACACACACACACACACAAACAAATCACCCATGCCTCTTAGAGAAGCTCACAGAAAGACAGGGAGACAGACAAACACATGCAGACAGACAGACACGTGTGGTGTTCATATTTGTTTTTAGAATCACTTCATTGATGTGGAACACGTTTTAAAATGTGTGCTGATTCACAACCTTCCATTTCTGGAGACACCTCTAGCAAATAATAACAAAAAATACACCACCCCCTCAAATAATACACTGTATACAACGTTAATCTACCACTCCTTCAAACCCACACACTGTGAAACATCATCACACGAAACCCGGGATAGGAGTTCTGACGCTGCTTCCATTCTGACCCACCCCCTTACCAGAGTCTGTCCAATCACAGCACTGGACCCACATTTATGTGAGAGCGCTAAGACGAGGTTAAACTCAGTGAAATAAACAGAAGAAATAAGAGCACTGATTTAAAAATGGAGAAGGAAGAGAACCGAGGACTAAAAACCAGAGCTCACTGCTGTGCACTCAGGGTCGGGGTGAACAGCGAGCGGCTCATTATCATTTAAAGGAACAGGCGCTGAATACGGCCATTCTGAACAGGGCTGTTTACACAGGGGGAGAACACTGCTGTGGTGTTTGATCCTTGTGGTATTTTAGCCAAAGCTGGTTTCATTAAGACCCAGAACTGTGTTCTCACTCAGAGCAGTCTGAGTGAGTCTCACGTCTCACGCTTCTGTCTCACGCTCACGACCACCTAAGACTCTAGAGAAGCCGTAGGCTACGATGCTCTCAGGTAGACGAGCGGATGTGAAGAATAATGGTGTGCTCGGGTGTTTAAAGAGCTCTCAACAGCAGATTAATCTCATTGTCTGTGTCTGAGAGACGCCTCGGAGCAGGTCCCTTTGCTTGATCAGTGTGTACCGTGTCACTCAACAGCAGCGTGGTGCCTGGGGTGTCTTGCGCATGCCTTTAAAATATTTCAAGAGGCGTATTAACAGCTGGAGTGGTTTGTTTGTTCCCAAAACATCAGTACACAGTGAGCTCTCGGTTCTCTAAGAGCTCTGTAGGTATTGTCTGTTTCTATGAGGTCTGTCTCCTCAGTGAGTCTTCTGTGAGATCCTCATATGTTCTCCGTGACCCTCCTATGTGTTCTATATGAGCTGAGCTCTCGGTGAGTTCTCTATGAGTTCTATTTCAGCTCTGAGACAGCACGTCGAGTGCAATTATCTGCACACCACTTCCACTTGAACAGTAGTCTATTTGTGGCCGTAGGCCTCTCCATGACAGCACGCAGTGTATTTTGAGGGAGTTTACGTCATCTTTTTATTCAATCAACAGTGGCTCCGTGCCTCCAACTGCTGCTGGAACAAAGGCTTGTATAATGACCTCAGGAGAATTTTTTTTTTCTTCATAATTTTTACCTAAACATTACAAAACGTATAAAGCTTTGCATGTGACATTACCCAGTAAACAACGTCCCTGGACGTTCAAAATAGGTCTAAAAGTAGTCTATCCATCAAGGACATATTTTAAACGTCAACGGATGTCCAAAATACGTCTAATAGTCGTCTTTTCAATGTCTGCGTTTGGACGTCTTTTCAACTTTCATTTTCAACCTTAATAATACGTTGATTAGACGGCAGTCATTACGTTATTTCAACGTTGAATCAACGGCAAAATGTTTACTGGGTAGGGTTTTATAAACATCAGAAAATTAGGGCTGATCAAAATAGTTTTTTCTGGACATAAGGGCTTTGGAAAAACTAATAGAGTTATGTACGTTTATGTGATACCTCTATTTCAAGTGCAATGATAATTTTGCAAAATTTGGTAAAAAAATTTCAGCTCATTTAAGAGCCACTCACTGAGAACACGTGTTTAATTGTGTTCACACAGCTTCTATAACCTACAAAACACAAGAAAGTATGTAAATCGTGGCATTAATTGAGTTGCATTTGACCTTGAGGTCACTATCTGAAAGGCCAAGTGTGAGCCGCAGTGGTGTGACGCACCCTCAGCACTATGTGAAGCAGTGGAACTGTGTTCTCTGAAGCGATGGAGCACTATTCAATAGTTTTGAATGAGTTGGATTTTCTCATGATCCAGAATTAAACATTTAACTTCTGCAGCTTCTACACTACCCACGCAGACTCAGGGAGAACACACCACACTCCTCACAGACAGTCACCCGGAGGAAACCCACGCAGACTCAGGGAGAACACACCACATTCCTCACAGACAGTCACCCAGAGGAAACCCACACAGACTCAGGGAGAACACACCACACTCCTCACAGACAGTCACCCGGAGGAAACCCACGCAGACTCAGGGAGAACACACCACATTCCTCACAGACAGTCACCCGGAGGAAACCCACGCAGACTCAGGGAGAACACACCACACTCCTCACAGACAGTCACCCGGAGGAAACCCACGCAGACACAGAGAGAACACACCACACTCCTCACAGACAGTCACCCGGAGGAAACCCACGCAGACACAGAGAGAACACACCACACTCCTCACAGACAGTCACCCGGAGGAAACCCACGCAGACACAGAGAGAACACACCACACTCCTCACAGACAGTCACCCGGAGGAAACCCACGCAGACACAGGGAGAACACACCACACTTCTCACAGACAGTCACCCGGAGGAAACCCACGCAGACACATGGAGAACACACCACACTCCTGACAGACAGTCACCCGGAGCGGGAATCAAACCCACAACCTCCAGGTCCTTCCAGACAGTGATTCAACAGAGAAACATGAACTTTATAGCTGACTAACAGATATTTCATGCAGCAGTAGTGCAGAAACTGTTATTTTATGACAGACACTGTGCATTACGTAGGGTGTAGAGAGATTTTTGGAAGTCGCTGCTTTCAGACAAGGCTCACATTCTCAGGCAAGGAGAATTACCTGGCGAAAATTTACGCCAAATCCTCCAAGAGTCCGTTCCACTCTTACAGGGCTGAGGGATCTGTTTATTTACCTGTAAAAAGGGAGAAAAGAATGGTCCAAGCCCCAAATAAGCGTGTGACCGCAACCCACGGCTTGATAACCTTTCATTTCAGAAACGCAAAGAGTGTTTGAAGAGTCTAACCCCTAAGAGTGAAAGCCCCTGAAAACATTCTTGTTGGAATGGACTGTTGCTCAGCATCAATCAAGCGCACTTCTAGACTTTAGAGTGCTAAAGTGACCAGCTGAAAGCAATGTGCGGTTGGTATCTCCTCTTCGCTGAAGGTTTTTGGGGTCCTGAGTCTTTTCAGAGTGACCCTGGCTCCTCAGGTCCGTCCTCAGGCCTGTTACTAGGAGAAGGAGCCTCTTAGGCTTATCACACACTGAGGTGTGCTCGGATAAGTCCGTCTATCAATCCTCACGTGTCAGAAACGTCTTCTCGTCAGATGTTTCCCTATCAGGCAGCTTTCAGGATTGTGGAACCAGTAGAAGCCCACCGCACACACCTCCGCCCGACCCTCGTCTTAGTCTCTTCCTACTCGCACGACCCCCGACTGAACGGCACAAACACCAGCTCAATAAATCACTTCTTCTCCTCGAAAGACAGGCGCCTGACTCATGAGCGTCTGAGATGCCCATTGTGGACATGGAGACACTATTAGTTCTGCTGCCAGTGCAGCGCTGAGGGAGGGTCAGACAATAATTGGGTTTGTTTGAGGACTGTACATTTTTGCTAATGATGGAAGGGACCACCAAGAGGGGCACATGCCACAGGCAAAGAGCTGGGGAACCCCAAGAACCCTATCAACAAGTGCTCCTTCTCCACTGCGCTTAGATCACACATGGAAGCTTGCGCAGCTCTGGAAATTACTCACGCAAAAATCTGCCAAAGGCTTCCTGACACCCACACAGACTTCTTTTCAGTTTCATTAATCATAGCTCTTACAAACTATTACAAGTCATTACAAACATGGTGGATGTCTCCAAGTAATCGCTACTGAAAATAGCGTTAACAAGCAAGATTCCCAGAAATCAGTTCGTATTGTCACTTTTAAATACAAATTTCTTCTAAACACAAAATGTGCAATGGAAGGAAATGACTACTTAACTTTCAATGGAAGTTTATGTAAAAATATTTAAATTCCAAATACTTTTGGAGCATTTCTATTGGTCCATTCTTCATGAACTTTTCAAACAATGTGGAGAACAGTTGCTGTGTTCAAATGATGAAGTAAAAAACAAATATTGGGAATACGTGTTTTTCTTTGGACAATAACCATATGTGAAAATAAATAAATAACTTTGAACTGTGTCTACAGTGAGGAGTTTGGTCTGTTCTTCCTGTGTCACATGGGTTTCCTCCCACGCTCCAAAAACACACGTTGGTAGGTGGATTGGCGACTCAAAAGTGTTCGTAGGTGTGAGTGAATGTGTGAGTGTGTGTCACCCTCCAGGGTGTATTCCCGCCTTGCGCCCAATGATTCCGGGTAGGCTCCGGACCCACCGCGACCCTGACCTGGATAAGGGTTACAGACAATGAATGAATGAATGAATGAATCCACCTTAAATGATCTATATCCATTTCACCACACTTACGCCAAGCTGCATTAATAAGGAAATGCTACCACCTACACCACCAGGAGTATAACGTCTAACCGGTTGCAAGGTTTCAATCAAAGTCTGCATGAATTTCACCCTTTATTTAAACTGAATGCTTCAGACACAGTGGGGGCTATGGTTATAGCCTTAGTTTCAGGCTCAATATAATTTCAGTTTGATATTAAGCCAAGTAAAGCCCACACACTTCTCCATATGTAAAAAATCTTAATCAGTGCCCTCTCTGGCCCTAAGCTCTTTCACATTGCATGCTTTCTGCCATGATTTCATTGTGTATACACTCGCCGCGTTCTCAGGATACCGTGGGGCGGCTCGGCTTGGTGGTATTTCACTTCGCATATTCAGCTGAACCTCTGATGAGCTCTGACACAGCAATGTGTGTTTACAATCTCAAAAGAACCGAGAGTTAGCCTTACAGCGCCGTTCAAAGGCTGGAAACACACAGAAATAATGTGGCAGAACTGGAAAGATGCCAACGGACTGGAATATACACCCCAGCAGGCTGTTCACCACATCTCCAATGGGTTGTCGACTCTTCGTCTTATGAGTAAATATCAGCTATTTAAGGTGGAACCATTACTGCCATTGCACATTTTGTTTTGGAGGAACAATTCTAAATGAGCTTACAGTCCCCATGCCCAATAGCTGTAGCGTGGGCTAAAGAGGTACATAGCCCCAACAGCATTGGGCTAAGCTGGTCTCTGGAGACTCTGGAGCTCTTTCAAATATCGTCTGGATGAGCTGGAGTGGGGTTTTTGATCCAAAACTAGTCATTAAACACCATACCTTGACCTCACTCTAGGTAACATGGTGGAATGCAATCAAATCCTAACCGCAATGCTCTAATATGTAGTGTAAAGTCTTCCCAGAAGTGTAGAGGCTGTCAGCAACAAACCAGCAGAGATACAGACAAAAGTATTCTGTATTAAATGATTCTAACGTTCCCATTCTTTAAATCTACACAGGTTTTAATTAATCAGCAGGAACCGAGGAAGCTTTACGCAAAACTGAAGTGGCATTAACGTGTCCAGATTGATAAGGGGGCTTATGAATGGTATGAATTTTTTATATTTGAAAGAAACAAGAGATTAAATCTCAGGCAGAAAACCTGCCCAAGTTCCTCCACGTCTGCATCTGCGTAATTCAAACATAGATTAATGCAGGCGCTGGGTTTAACCACAATATTTAAGGTGGAACGGGGCATCACTCTGTCTTTTGAGGCTGGTGTAAACAGCTCTATTGTTTACAGTGGGAGAGGCTTGGGTTTGCTGTTGTCTGTTGGTTGCTGTTAGGACAGGCCGAGGGTGAGAGCTGGATAGTTTTAACTGGGTTAAGCTTAAAGTCAACGCAGGCAGAAAAGGCATAACATAAAGAAACAGATCAGCAGCAGCAGCCCACTGGGGAAATTACACAGCAGGCGTCTACTAAGGGTTGGAAACGCAGAGCTGAAACAGAGGGGTATAAGTATCACACCTAATGGGTCTCTGAATCTGTTCAGGTGAGTGCAGTTAGCCGAAGGGTGGAGCCAGAGCTGGAGCAAACCATTTCTCAGGATGGAATGGTGAATTCTGGGAAGAAACCATGAAAACAATTGAGTTTTTTGGTTTGTTTTGTTTGTTTTAAACACACAGCCTGGTTGTGTTGCTAGTTAAGAAAAAGAGAAGGGTAGAGTAAAGATAAACAGAGTACTAT
The DNA here is from genome assembly GCF_029633855.1 of Hoplias malabaricus. Classification (NCBI taxonomy): domain Eukaryota; kingdom Metazoa; phylum Chordata; class Actinopteri; order Characiformes; family Erythrinidae; genus Hoplias; species Hoplias malabaricus. Next base: position 41,972,015 of record NC_089807.1, read on the forward strand.
CTTTAGTCTGTATGTGGTGATATTGGAAATGAGTTTAATCTGAAAGTGGCACAAGAAAGGCACAAATTATTAAATCAGTGCTGTTAGAGAAAACGTCATCTATTTTGATTTAGAATCTCCAGAGTCTTCTCTTTCTCTCTCTTTTCTCTCTTTCTCTCTCTCTCTCTGGTCTGTCTGTCTGTCTCATGGCCCTGTGGTCTTATCAGAAAGCCCTGAGGCTCCCATAACTTACACCCAGCTCTGACAGAGTAGCTTAGCCAGCGAGTGAAATGCACAAATATATATTCTCTCTCTCTCTCTCTCTCTCTCTCTCTCTCTCTCTCTCTCTCTCTCTCCTGGCCCCCCAGCTGTGCTTCTGAACTGTCAGCTCTGGTCAGATAAGGGCTGATCGATGGCTAGCACCCTGGCTCCGCGGTGACCCAGCCCCACTGAGAGCTCCATGCTCAGACAGGGCAGAGACTTGGGAGGCTCCAAGATGGAGAATGGTATGGAACCACAGATTGACCCCTGCAGCACACCGCACATACAGTAGCCACATTCAGGAGGGAGGAGCATTGGAACTTGGATCAGCTTTAACACTCAAGACTGTTGTACACTTCAAGGAGAGTTAATACGACTGCTAATCACATCCTTGCTGTAACACACCAACCACTGTGTCCCAAATATAATAATAATAATAATAATAATATTAATAATAATAAGTGTTTCAAATGAAGAACAAGATCTCCAAAAACTACACAGTGAAAACGATAGCGCAAATATTCTGAATTGTTTACATTATTGAATAACTTATTATTATTATTCAAGTTTATATTACCATCTCCCATCCACTGGTGGCACTGTTTCACTAAATAGACGTAAACTCTCTGTTATACACCTGAAGAAGTATCGCAGAAACAGTGCTGTAAACTGTTGCAATTGCAAGAAATATACAGTCGTGTAGCTCTTAACTATGTGCAGTTTGGACTTATCACTTTTGTTAGGATTAGGTTTACAGTCAGGGTTAGGGCTAGTCTTAGGGTTGTGGTTATTACATTAACATCCACAAACACATTTGTACACATTGGGAATGGTATTTTATTGAATCTTTTATGAGTTAAACCTGATGTTGGAACATTCGTCTAAACATGAGTCCTCACTGCTGTGATCTGGTTGAAACTTGTACGATTCTTTGTCTGTACAGAAAAAAACATACACCAAATGATTTAATAATATGTACAGCTCTCAACCTTTTGCAGCTTCAATAAATTTAAAGGCAGATAAGGATCTACTGACGGAAGGGATTTGAGAGAAATAATGTGGCAGAACTGGCAAGATGCCAATGGACAGGAAGAAGAGAAAAAGTGGTAGAAAACACACTCCCACATGCTGGTCACTACATCTCCACAGGGCAGTAGACTCTGGAGGAACTATCTTAGACTCTCAGGGAAAACAGGTATGTTATTGTTCACTAACAGTGAAAACAATGTAAAAGTTCCTTTAAAGGTGCATCGGTGGCTTAAACTCCGAGTTTAAACGTTACATTCTGTTCTCCAGAGGAGAGAGGTGAATATTTGTAAGTTTATATTCAGTTCTAATATAGGATTTTGTAAAATAAATGAACATAATACAAGTTCTGAATATGAAATGGGGTTAATGTGAAATCAACACAACTTTAAAACCTACAATTGTAATGGAATATGGTTCAATCAACTGGATTGAGTGATTCGAACTTAAAATGTACTGAAAAGTTACACTCAATTTGATTATTTTCAACAATTTCTTCTTTTTGAGTTTGTGAAACTGTAACATTTTGATTGAGCAGAGTCAATTTATTGTGGTTTTAAGTAAAAATTGCTGGATATGCTGAGAGATTTAACTGAACTTAAATGTAATTGGAGTTTATGTGGCATGTTGTATGACATCACAGATATACGACCAGTGCAGGAATTTTCAGTCGAGATGGTGGATGGTCTGGGGTTCACTGCTTTTAGTGAATGGAGACGGGTTCATGTGTTATTTTCAGTGCAACAGGTAGAATCACTGTCACGTAGTTCCAGAGTCCTGGGTTCGAGACCCGCACTGAAACACACATGGACTGGCCGTGCAGGAGTGTCCATAGGTGTGAGTGTGTGGTGCCCTGTGATGGACTGGGCCTTGGTTACAGACGAAGAATTAATTCTTTTTAGATTAGCTAATAGTACTTGGGCGGCACGGTGGAGTATCCGATTGTGTCTCAGTCACACGGCTCCAGGGGCCTGGAGGTTGTGGGTTCAATTCTCGCTCCGGGTGACTGTCTGTGAGGAGTGTGGTGTGTTCTCTCTGTGTCTGCGTGGGTTTCCTCCGGGTGACTGTCTGTGAGGAGTGTGGTGTGTTCTCCCTGTGTCTGCGTGGGTTTCCTCCGGGTGACTGTCTGTGAGGAGTGTGGTGTGTTCTCCCTGTGTCTGCGTGGGTTTCCTCCGGGTGACTGTCTGTGAGGAGTGTGGTGTGTTCTCCCTGTGTCTACGTGGGTTTCCTCCGGGTGACTGTCTGTGGTGTGTTCTCCCTGTGTCTGCATGTGTTTCCTCCAGGTGACTGTCATCGAGTTTACAGTGTAACTACAGCTACTGAATATGAGCCCTTGAGGATGCCACAACAGTGACAGTTTTCTGAGGGTGTACATGAGCTTACAGTCACCAGCCTGGTGTCAGGTGTAGGATGGAGGGGTATATATCCCCTACAGCATGGGGCTAAGCTGGTCTAATGCCGTTGGGATGAGTTGAAATGGTGTTTGTGATTTAGAACTAACATACAACCCAAGTACCAGACCTCACTGATATTTCCGTGGCTGAATGCAATCAGATCCTTACAGCAGTGTTCTGAAAATTACATTTGTTTTCAAAGAAACCTTGAGCAGTAAGCATCTACCGGCACTGATTATTACGCGGATGTGTGTCAGGGATTGTTTTAAAGACACCCTGCTAAACTTTGGGAGAAAATCTACCTAAACAAGCCTCAACTGAAGAGACATAAATTTCCCCCCGTAGAGCAAACATGTGGAATGCTTATTTTCTACTCCGTTCTACCTTCAAGAGTCTGAACCACAGAGGGCTTAAGGAGGCCAGGAGAGGCCATCCCAAAGTCACGAAGGCTAAGAAGGCTCCCAGAGCCTCGAGAAACTGGGTTATGATGAATGACAGGGCCGAGAGAAGGCGAGCACCATATTTGGAGACGGACAGATAAAAAGCTAACCTTGTTCCCGCTCAGAATGAACATTCCAGAGCCGTAATAAAATGTGTGGGTGATAGTCACAGGACTGCTCATCATATACAAGAATAAATCAGCCGGCAGGTATGTAAACAGAGAGGGTGAGATTTTTCCACGTGGCTCGCTGCCGATAGCGCACGACTTCCCTTCCGAGCCACTCGCTTCCTCTCACACTCTCACAGCAGATTGTATCACCTGTGAGATTGATCTAGTTTACTGTAGTTACAACCTGCCGTGCCAGACCCTGGCTCTGAGGAATCTTCACTGTTGTTTTTTTACAGATGTACAGGTCTCTCTCTCTCTCTCTCTCTCTCTCTCTCTCTCTCACTAACACACACTGTGACACTCACAAAGTTCCAACAGTTCAGTGTGCACCAACTCACCTTATATATGAGAAAGCTGCCATATTATTGTTATAATATTTATAATTATTATGAAGTTTTTATTATGAAGTATATTCATATTTATGCCCAAGTCTAGTTCTTTCTCCGAGTGTTAATAGTCATTTAGAACAACAGAGCACATGAACAGGATTATAAGGATCAAATAGACTGTGTTTACCCTCTGATCACCACAATAGGAATAAGCTCCACCCACTCCACACTTAGCTCTGAATGAGCTAAAACCAACACAGTATAAAACAGAACCTTCAGCAGGATAGAAAGCACTGTGCATCCATTTATACAGTGATAGGACACATGGAGCAGAGAGCTCTAATTACTCCACTCTGCGCAGAGTGAACATGCACGCGCCGGGACTCCTCTATATGGCAGGTTTAAACGAGAAAAAAAAGAAAACCATGTCAGTAGATTTGAATTCCACCAGATTAATGGCCACTAAGAGCTTGTGGAAAGAGGCAACTTTGCTTGTGTTTGCTTTTGAAGCAACATTTTTTCATTGTTTGATATATTTCACCAGCTTTTTTTTACATGTATAGGACTTGACGGACCCTCTTTCCCAGCTACAAGTTTCCTGTTTTTTTTCCAGATTTGATTGTAGCGTTAGGTGTCTAGCTCAAGGACTCTTATATCTATAGTTTAACACTGTTGCCTGAGTGATGAACCTGATGAGTCTGTAATGTGCAGCTGTGGTGTTACCCACTGTGCCGTACCACAGATATCAAGAGGAATGCTACAAAACTACCATCCATCAAACAATTAGAACTGTTTTTCTTTCTTGTGTAAAGCTGTCGCTATGGAGACGTTTTACATTCCTCGATGGGGCATGTTTACCATGTCCTGCATGTTTACTGCACTGTGTAACAGCACTGTAACACTTTATAATGTGCTGATCCCTGTGTTTGTGTTTGTAAGACTGATGTATGTGTGTTATTCTGCTATGTCCTGCTCAGCCTAGTAACACAGCAATGTGTGTAATACACGCGAGTGCACCACTGTCAGATTAATGCACCCATCACTAACCACAGCCTAAATCCCGACCCTAACCATAGCCGTAACCTTACATGATCATAGCAGTGTTAGGAGAAAGATGTGCATTCAGTGGCTCAAACCTGTGGACCCTGGGACATTGGTGCAATTTGGCAACAGGGTGTACTTTTTCTGCTTGAAGTGGAGAGGGACTATGGGAATGTTACAGGGATTTGGGCTTTAATTCTGAAGTCTCTCTCTCTCTCTCTCTCTCTCTCTCTCTGCTATGTAGCACTGGGTGTGAGTGTGGAGAGTCAGTGAGTGAGTATTAGTGGAATGTGGTAATGCAGAATCTTTTACGGTTTCTAGTACTCACAGTGGAGTAATACACCACAGATCAGTCACTGACTGGTACCATACAAGTGATCCACCCTAAGGAGAGAGGTGTGTGTGTGTGTGTGTGTGTGTGTGTGTGTGTGTGAGAGAGAGAGAGAGAGAGAGAGAGAGAGAGAGAGAGAGAGAGAGAGAGTGTGTGTAAGAGAGAAAGACAGAGAGTGTGTGTGTAAGAGAGAGAGAGAAAGAGAGAGAGAGAGAGTGTAAGAGAAAGAGAGAGAGTGTGTGTGTGTGTGTAAGAGAGAGAGAGAGAGTGAGAGAGAGAGAGAGAGAGAGTGTGTGTAAGAGAGAGAGAGTAAGAGAGAGAATGTAAGAGAGAGAGAGAGAAAGAGAGAGAGAGAGAGTGTAAGAGAGAGAGAGAGAGAGTGTGCTTAAGAGAGAGAGAGAGAGAAAGGAAAGAGAGAGAGAGAGAGTGTGTGTAAGAGAAAGAGAATGTAAGAGAGAGAGAGAGAGAGAGAGAGAGAGAGAGAGAGAGAGAGAGAGAGAGAGAGAGATGGGAGAAAGGGTTATTGGTAGGGCAAATGTGATTATTAGAGAGAAGACAAAAATATTAAGAAAACACTGTGTGTGTGTGTGTGTGAGAGAGAGAGAGAGAGAGAGAGAGAGAGAGAGAGAGAGAGACTGCAAGAGCCTATTACAAGCATAGACAGACAGGCCA